>NC_064752.1:517500-632500 GCF_011397635.1 Epinephelus fuscoguttatus | reverse complement strand
CCAAAGATTTAGTGAAGGAAAAACTCTAACTTCTAACTTGTTTAACAGTAAAAGCCCTGAAGTTTCCATCACAGAACAGAGCTGCGACTTGTTTGTTTCATTCTGGGGAGCTGGAGAAAAATCACACACAATTAATGCCAGTTGTTAAAGTAAACAACAACAAAAAAAACATTCTTGCACAACACAAACAGCAAAGAAAAATCTCAAGTAATTCTGTGAACACAGACTGAAACTGACCTCTGAAGTATCATTTAAAGGAGACACATGAACATGATCTCAGCTAGTAATGCTTTTTAACTTTTACACTCGATGACAGTATTTTAATATTTTGCTTTCTACTTTAATTCCAATACATTTCACTGACTCTGACCTACAGCCTATTTCATTAACGGTTTCTTTGCTGATTGACTTTTACATGCTGGACCATCAACATTAAATGTGTCTTGTGTATCAACAAGTTCTAGCCTCTGAGAGAGGGCGCTCTGCATGATGAGTATTTCTGCTTTTAGTATGGAAACAGATTTCGATTAAGATGCGTCCACTTTTGCACGACATTGTAAATTTGGGACTTAAATAAATTTCTTTACCTTGTTACAGTTTATTTAAGTAAAGGACATGAAGGCCAACAGGGACGTGATGTGCAATAAATTGTTTTCTATGTTTTTACCTTCTCATAGTTATTTTCTGTCTGACTTTCAGTGTTTCACAACTTCACATTTTCAGACACTTTTATATGAAATTGTACATTTTGTTGCTCTTTTTGATGAAGTAAAAGCTGCTTTTACTGAATTTCTCTAAAAGTGTATTTTATTAATGTGAATCTTATTTTAAATTTTATTCATTTTGTTCAATACTGTTTTTGTATTTTAATCCTTTATTGCAACCTTGTATCTTAATTCTTTACATGTTCTTTTTTGACATATAGCCAACATTCTGAATGACGCTGAAGTTAGCTTCCGATTCTGCACTTAAAGAGAAAGTTAAAGGGAAATTAACTTAACATGCAGTGCGACTGTTTGTCCACTGATTGTGTTTTTTGTGACACGTCTTGATGTGAAAACATTTTAGACATTTTAGGTAAGATATTAACTTTGCCTGACACCCACTATTGTATTTGTGAAACGTTTATTTTATTTGTGAAAATGCTAAAGGGGAGATTTCACCGTTTTTGTTTTAGACCTCATTAGACCAGGTCCAGATCAAAAACCACTGTACCTAGACTTCTCAAATCTGGACTGGATTATCCTACAGAGGCTAAACATTCATAAATAATAAATGTTTCATAAATACAATAGTGGGTGTCAGGCAAAGTTAATGTCTTACCTAAAATGTCTAAAATGTTTTCACATCAAGAAGTATCACAAAAAAACAAACAGTCGCACTGCACATTAAGTCAATTTCCCCTTAACTTTCTCCTTAAGTGCCGAATCGGAAGTTAACTTCAGCTTTGTACATTCTGATGTAAATCCCTTTGAGCTGCATTATATTCATTAGGTATAAAAGATAGAGGCATAAACATAAATGACTATATTATTTATTTATGCTGCTTTCATTTGAGCGTCATCTTCCGGCGCTGAAAAATGAAGCCAACACGGTGCCAAAAACTGCAGGTCCTGTAATGCCACCTGTGCTGAATAAATCTCAAGAAGGCAACAGTTCAAATTAATATTTAATTCACTACAGCACAGCCAGTAATACATGCTGAGAGGAGATTTAGTGCCATATATTGGTCAGCAGGGAGTTACCCTGCATGTGTGGAGAGTTAAACGCAGTTGTGGAATTACAACAATATCATTTTAATAAAGTCACTCTTGAACCTCCATAGACCAGAGTGTTACTCAGCACTGTGGTCAGATCTCAAACCACCCTTCAGTGAAATCTTCCGAGCGGTCCGTGAAGGCATCAGCAGGCAGCGGAGGGACGGTGTGACCGCAGGAGGCTGCAGGAGGAGGCTGCGGGAGGAGGCTGCGGGAGTGTCTCAGCAGGAGTGTCTCAGCTCAGCCCACATGTGTCCACTTTGTTTATAACGCGTGGAGCCAGCAGGTGAGCCGACACTGCGCCATCACGGCCACGATCCGTCCTGCTTTATCAGCTGAAGTGGAATAACTGAGAGACCCACAAGATCCAGACTCAAACTTCTGCTCGGTGAGTTTCACAAAGTTTTATTGTGAAAGGTTTGTGTGGAGGCGCCGCGTGATGCGCTGCTGCCGCGCACTGCTGCCGGATGAATGAGACTGTGGCTGGGAGAGAAAGTTCAGTACTTTGGTTTGAGTTCATCAGTGTGGCTGAAAGTTTGGGGACTGAAGTGTTGTGGACTGTTTCAGGCTTTATTATTCTCTGCACTGATGAGCTTGGTGTTCAAAAGCAGCTCTAAAATCTAATTTAATTTCACTCAGATCACTCACACCTGCTGATTGATTTTCACCAAGCTGAGCATTAAAGTCAGTGTGAAGCAACAGCTGATCACATCCTTCATGATAAACTCACTTTGAGCATCAAACTGGTCTCACATTTAAATTAAACTCATTTTAACTTGAAATTATTAAAACATGTGAAAAGAAAACTCATCCTGCTGTGTGTGTCACTGAGGAGTCTCCAGGGTCCATGAAGCAGATTTTGTGGTCATTGAAGGGTTTGTCGACATTCGTAACCAGTTTTTTTGAAGGACTTTTGGTCATTTAAAGCTTCCACTGGGTTTTATGCAGTCTTTTGGGATCATTGATGGAGTTCCAGTAGTTGTTGTAGGTGTTTTTGGTAGTTGTTTGACATGTTTCAGGGGCTCTTGTCGAGGTTTTGGTTGTCATTAAACATTTCCAGGGGGTTTTGCAAAAGTTAAGGAGTCACTGAGGATGTCACGGGACTCCGTGTAGAGGTTCTGGTGGTCACTGAGAAGCTTTCAAGGTGCTTGTAGCAGATGTTGTGGTCATTGTAAAGATTCCTGAGTCACTGAAAGACTTTTTGAAGTTATTAACAGGGTTTTTTGGCATGAATTTGGTCATTTAAAGGTTCCAGGGGGTTCTGTGCAGTCTTTTGGGAGTATTAATGGAGCTCCAGTAGTTTTTGCAGGTGTTTTGTGGTCATTAAACATGTTTCCAGGGTTCTTGGTCATTAGAAGTTTCCAGGAGTTTTTGCAAGAGTTTATGTATCACTGAGAACAGTGGTCACGACATACGGGAGCTATTGGTACAAACATTTTCAGAAAGCATCCTTTGCTTCACGATCTGTGAGCCGGTGAAAGTGAATGATGAGTCCAGTCAAAGAAAAGTGTCCTCAGGTGAACAGAGGGAAGGCTGAGCTGTCCCTCGCCTCCAAATAAACCTGAAGACAGCGTCCCTGTCTGCCTGTCAGTGTCTCTGCTGGGAGCAAACGTCCCCCAATTGTCCCGGCCTTTCCTGTTATGGAGTTCAACCCCCCTCTGCTGTACAATCTGTGAGTGGGACTGCTGTTTCCTGCCCTGTGTGTGTGTGTGTGTGTGTGTGTGTGTGTGTGTGTGTGTTGAGATTGTTGTTTTCCTGGCTGCATTGTGTCTCCTTAAACGGTAGTGCTGCTCCTGTGATGATAATGGAGTGACTGATACACAGCCACCTGTAGGATGTGTGTGTGTGTGTGTGTGTGTGTGTGTGTGTGTACATTTACTGCAGTAGTTGTACTTCACTTTAGTACTTTAATGTGTGCTGCTTTATGCTTCTGCTTCATCACACTGCAGAGGGAAATATGTACTGTCTACGATATTTAGTTTAAATTTCTTATAAGACGTGAAAAACTTCTCCCATAGATGTGGAAACCTGTAAATCAGAAGGAGTAAAGTATGTCTTCTTTAGTGTTTAATCGCCTGAAAATAAGAATCATTGTGTTTTCGTTACCTTAGAATGAGTCGTTTATATCTGCATAGGTAGCAGGACCTCGATTACGGAGAAGTTGCACCACCATGTTTCTACAGTAGCCCAGAACAGACAAACCAAACACTGGCTCTAGATCAGGACATTTGCTTTACAATCTTTCGGGAACACCGGCCTCTGTCGGCTGTGGCCGTGCTGCCTGCTCTCTCTGGTTTTACGCCAAGCTCGGCTCCTTTCAAAGACTCCTTGTGAAGCACTCCTCCGGGTTTTTTTTCGGACCTAATTATATTGCGGAGTTTTGCACAGCGGCGACCAGATCTTTGGTCTCAAACCACAAAAAAATGTGATGGCACAACAGTCTCCTTCAGTACATTATTCTATGCTTTCTTTTGATTTTCACATTGGCTAGAGATCCTGTTTAATTTGTCTTCTGATTAAATCGGAACCGTTGAAACAAGTTGTAGGAAGCCTCTGCAAGTAACTGGTTGCTGGCAATAAAATGGTACATTTAGCACCAAAAAAATATGTAAAAAATAAATAAATAAATAAAAGTAAATAAACTATCCTACAGAGGCTAAACATTCATAAATAATAAATGTTTCACAAATACAATAGTGGGTGTCAGGCAAAGTTAATGTCTTACCTAAAATGTCTAAAATGTGTTCACATCAAGAAGTGTCACAAAAAACAGACAAACAGTAGGAGAATTTTCATAACAAACTCAATATCTGGGTACAGCCCTAAATGGCAGCCGGTCACATGTCATGCTGACATGAAAGGACGGCTTTTGTCGTCAGTGTCTGACACAGGAAGTCACTTACCAAGCGCAGGCTTTTGATGACTTCAGAGTGAGAGACGAGAGTTGATTTTAAACGAGGACACAGTCCATGTCATTCGGTCACTGCCACCAGTCACTGGCCTCATATCCCCGGTCTGCATGCGTCAGGGTTTTTGTTGTCTGCAAAAACATGTCATAAATTGACTTTTTATCCAGTTTTAAGCCAAATTTTTACAATACACTTTTTATATCTTTTAGTTACGACTGCTAACTAGCTCGGCTCCAGCCCCTGTTGTGCCAAGCAGTGACGGAGAAATGCTGATTTTTAACCTGAAACTACTTCATTCAGTGATTTTACTGGTTTACATTAACAGGTTCAGAGAGGGAGAGACCTCTGTGGATAATTCAGCTCCTGGTCAAAAACTGTCCTGAACACGATGTTACTTAAAGTGTTTCGTCCATAAAATGTCGCAAAACAGTGAAAAATACCTGTTATCATTTTCCGGAGTCGAAAAGCAGCTTCAGATCTCTCAGTCGAAAACAGAAAAAACAAACAGAAAACAAAGAAGAGAACTCGTTTTACGTTATCATATTACTACTTTTACTAAAGTTAAGGCTCTGAACACTTCTTCTGTCCCTGGACCGAGTATGTAACTTAGATTTACCAAAAAATGAAGCTTAATTTGTGGTGAAAAAGTAAAGTACTGAACTGAATCTAGGATCCTGTTGAAGCTCCTGTATCTGTGTACCCACTGAGAGCTGAAGGAGCCTATCTGAGCTACTTGACTCCCTCTCAGTCAGAGTCCTCCAGTGGAGAGGGCTGTTACACCAGCTGCTGAGTCAAGTGTGTAAAAATGAGGGAAATCTAAGCCCCAACAGGAGGTGAGGAGCCCAGTGGAAGTCAGCACTTGACTGAGAACGAAACAAAAAGCAGTCACACAGTCGTAAATGAGAAGTGACAGAAAGGAGGCTTTGGCCATCAGACGCAGGGACACAGATAGAGATCGCCCCGCACGCAGCAGGCTCTCTGCTCGTGTTTTTAGAAGCCGAATCGAGCCGAGCAGGCACATCGCTCTGAGACTAGAATCAACAAAGACTCCAGATTAAAAGTCTTATCTGATGGCTGCTGGCCAAAGAGAAGTGAAGTTCAAAGCTGCGGCACTTAAGACCTGCATCACTTTCATTCTGATTGGGTTTTTGTCTCAGTGACTCGACAGCCTTCAGGTTTTACTGGGGTTTTTGAGTGAACGTTTTGGCCTCGCCACGTAGGGGAATTACAAAACAAGATCTTGTCAGTGTACATTATAGCAACCATAGAGACTAAAGTTAGATGACAGTTTCACATTGTGATTTCATGCCGGTATTATTCAGGTCTAGGAGCATTCTTTGGACGTGTTTACAGCACATCCAGAACATGTGTGTCATTTGGGGTTTTACTGCAGTTTGTGACACACGGCCTCTTTACAGACGGCTCTGTGTGTTGTACACAAACCAACTCACCAACAGTTTGAAGCTGTTAAAACTGCCATCGCTGTATTCGACTCTGTGTACTCTGTCTGTTCATTAAGTCCATTAAAGTGTGTGACAGTGATCCAAAGGTATTAAGCCCTGAGTCATTACCCGACAAGGCGCTTTCTTTTCATCCTGTCTCCGTGTTAGTCATTCATGACGTGACATTGATATAGCCTCCTAATAATGCATGCAATTTCTCTGTGAGCTCTTTGTGAAACCAAAGAACAGACATAAAAACACTTGAGAAGCATTAGCTGACGCCTGTGATGCAGGATGACAAATACAAATACTGTCCAATCAACCAGTTACCTGTCAGTAGAGTTGTACCGATACCGATACTGCCTAAAATGTGGTATCGGGTATCAGCGAGTACAGCCTATGACCAGTCCGATACCACGTAATGCCCCACGTCATTACGAATACGCGCGCTACAGGCAAACGAAAGGGAAACGGAGCAGAGTTTAAAAAGCATTCTACTGTAGCTTTTAAAATGTCTTTTTTACCAAATTGTGTGGCTGCACTTTAACCTGTGTCTTGATCTGTGTCAACACTGGATAATAATAATAATAAAAAAAGATTTATGGCATTCATTCTACTACTATGCATTTATTTCTTAATATTTTACATAGAGCTTTAGGAGTTGAGACATACAACAATTCATATCCCCTCCATTTTTATTTTATGTGCTGGTATTGGATCGGTACTCGGTATCAGCAGATACTTGAGCTTAAGGGATCGGAATTGGTATTGGGAAGGAAAAAGTGGTATCGGTACATCTCTACCTGTCAGTCCACAGAACTTCTTGTTTACTCGTCTTGGCCAAATGAACCCAACTACAGGTGTGAAAACACCCAAAGTTATACGTGGGAATACTGCAAGAGGCAGAGTCCTGTAACGTTATCCTCGCCACTGGCAGTCGTCATCTTTCTCAGCTCAGCTGCCAGTTACACCAGTAGAGACTGTCCCCTGGTGGCGTGTGCTGTGTACCCCAGTACATCACCTCTCCATATTAGCGTAACAGAAAGAGGAGCATGTGTATTTTTGACGATCTTGAAAATCATACTTGTGGGATTTCTAAATACCCCAGTAGACGGTAATACCCTGACACCGTCCAAGCATGTGAAACAGTTGAATAAGAAGATGCCAAAAGAACCACAGGGATGGTTTGATGTTGTGATGAAATCTGATTGACAAGACTAATGAGTGTTTTTCTTCTGAGACTTGATATTGTTGGAAGCTCACACATTACTCACTTGGCCAGATGAACACGTCACACGCAACAGCTGCCTCGATCCTTATCAGTGCACGTCTTGTCTGGGAAGTCCCGTCTCTTTGTGATGTCTAAAGTTTGGGGGCTACTTTTCAGACAAGACTTAAAAGTGCAACATGTGAAAAGGAATAAATTCACTCACACACACTTCATGACATAAAAAAACAATGTTGTTGTTGTCGTGCTGTGTATCTAAATCAAAGTACAGAGGCGCTTTTTGGACAGCTCAGATGCTGTTTGTTGGCCTCGGTGTTAACGTTAGCGTTTGCATGTGAGGCTCTCTCTTCATCCTCTTGTTCCCGTGATGTCTCGAGATGCATTCTAACTAAACATGAAGCAGATTTCCTCCTCGCTCTATGAGCACGAATACGATCCTCCAGACCTCTCTGATTTGTCTCTCGTCTCTGTACGAGTTGGAATCGAGCAGACGTGGCCACTGCCTCGAGCGCATTCTGCATCTGTATCTGTGTGTATGCACATTGTTGTTTTTCGGTCTGAACACAGTTTCAAACTCTCGCAGGTCGACTCAGCGTTGTGCATCTCCAGAGCCTTTCTGACAGGACTCATGTTGGTTGACAGACAGGTTGGCTGGTGTGAGACTGAACCTGTGACCCGTCAGAAGAAAGTTTTTCTAACCTCTTGACATGAGCGTGTATTTTGCACAGCACGATATATTTCCTGCAGTCGGTCCAGAAGCTGTTGTTCTTCCTCAGTTTGATCCTATATTCCGTTTCCCAAACGCATCTCTGAAATGTGCTTCTTATTCTCCGTGGATGGAAGGCGTGTCTTTTCTCTTTCATACAGGTTGTTTGTTCATTTGAAAGCAGGTCTGTTTCCCATTCTGTTTCATTCAGGGTTCGACCTCTCCATGTGTTGCTGCCCTGGCAGTGGGACAGTAAGAAGCTTCAGGCTCCCTGAGGCAAAAAATATTCACATCAACATTTTTTATTTTGGTAGAAGCAATAAATCAGTCTCTGGCTTGTCAGGTTCTTTTCTTTCCATTGAGAGCATTTTTGAGAATAATATGTGCATTCATGAAACAAGCAGAGCGTTGTGCTTCTTATTTACACACAGGCACAGAGACACAGTGAAAAGCTCATTTTTTAGGTGTCCAAGAATCCCAAGGTGACATCTTTTGATAACTTGTTTTGCCCGACCAAAAGTCCAAAATTCAAAATATTCAACGTAGAATGTTATAAAACAGAGAAAAGGAGCAAATCTGCACGCTTGAGAAGAACATTTTGCATTTTTCCTTAAACCTCCTCTGAATTAATCAGTTATTTTTTTATGTTAAGGAAAATTTTCCGATTTACTGGTCCATCTACGTCTCTAGTGACCGAAAGAATGAGATCTTTGATGCAAGCAGCTGAAATGAGTTTCCTCCGTGGGGTGTCTGGGCTCAGCCTTTGAGATGGGGTGAGCTGGAGGGAGCTCGGAGTAGAGCCGCTTCTCCTTTGCGTAGAAAGAGGTCAGTTGAGGTGGTTCAACATCTGATCAGGATCCTCCTGGGCGCCTCCTGTTAGAGGTGTTCCAGGCACGTCCAGCTGGTAGGAGGCCCCGGGGCAGACCCAGAACACACTGGAGGGATTATATTTCTCATCTGGTCTGGGAACACCTCGGGGTCCTCCAGGAGGAGCTGGGAGGTGTCGCTGGGGAGAGGGACGTCTGGGGTGCTTTGCTCAGCCTGCTGCCCCCGCGACCCGGCCTTAGACAAGTGGATGAAAATGGATGGATAATTTTCTGTTCGTCAACCAACTGAACACTTTCCTATCGATGAATCTGCTGATTATCTTCGGTTGTTGAGTTTATTAACTGTCAGAAGGAATGCCTGTTATAATTTCCCAAGATGACATTTTTAAATAGTATTTTTTTTTTTTTTTTTACAGTCAGCAATCAAAAACTCAAAAATATTCAGTGTACAGATATATGTGACAGAGACCAGCAGCAGTCCTTACAGTTGGTATAAGTGTTGAGACGAGCACATTTTTGCTTAAAGAACAACTGAAACAATTATTAAAAGATATTAAAATTTACTGTTAATCACCTTATGGGTTTATCAGCTACTTGTTTCAGCTCCAGACTGACTAATTTCTGTGTGTTTGAGGGAACGATAAAGCAAAAGGAAGTAGCATGTGAATTTGTGTGTGTGTGTGTGTGTGTGTGTGTGTGTGTGTGTGTGTGTGTGTGCTTGGATTGGCCCGGGCGGACTCTCTAATTTGTAACTGCAGTTGTGTGAAAACAAAACACAAATCTCTGTGAAGCTTTTATTTGACCTTTAACCCCCTCAGTTCATAAACATCTCATCGCGTCCGTGCGTCCCCGCTGCATGATAAACACTAATGGTGGCTGTTAGAGTGACTGAAGACTTCTGGGCTCTCTGAGGCTGCAGAGGGACAGACGCACAATGAGACTTTACATCACGGTTAATGGAGGAGCTGACAGCGAGCGTCGAGCCAGTAGAGGGGACGTGGCCGATTTCACAAAGTCACCTATAAACTTTTTATATCCTCAGTGGGCGAGTTTACATTAGCGTGGGGAAACTGGACGCAAGACATCAGAGTGGTGATAAATGTTGAAGGAAATTCCCTCACAGATTCTTGGGATAACTTAAAGATGTAATAAATAAGGTTTTTATTACCTCATAGAATAGATTTACTGTAATATACTGTGTGTGTGTGTGTGGGGGGGGGGGGGGCTTTGTTTGGGTTATTGATCCATACAAGTAACTCTATGATTGACAAGTAAACGTTTCCTGAAAATAAAAACATTCAGATGCATAAATACATCTCACCTAAAGGAAAAAAAAATCTAAAACAAGAACACTTAAACACTGGATTTCATCAGACGTTGGGTCCTGAACTGAAAACATCAGCTAATTTCTACTCACCTGATTTCCACAGTTATTATTCATTACAGTAATTAATAATCTGAGTTCATGCCTCAAACACACACACACACACACACACACACACTCACACTGAGTCTTGGTGGCGTGATTCCCACAGATACCGACACTATATAACTGGCTGTTATATATGTAATGTATATCTGTCATTTGGGAACTAGATTGATGATAAAACAATATGAAGCCAGGTGTTACACCCTGATCCAGCTGCACACACACACACACACACACACACACACCAACCTAATGTCACTCTGTCGCTGCTCATGAATGAAATCAGACTTCCCACCACGTTTATTAAACAGCCCCACGCCCATTAAATTAAATTATGTCAGTCCATTTCTGATATGGATTTATAGTTTGAGAAGCTATGACTCTCAGTTATGATTATTCCCAAAGCAAAATTAGAATAATTCCTTAAGGTGCCTTGATTGGGTTATGATTGCGAGTCATCACTATAGGAGGTGTAGCGTCTTGGGTGTTTCCCTTTTCATGTCATAGATATTTAAACATCTAACAATGTATTTGTCATTATTGGTTTGGATCATGGGTGATTCCTTTTTATTTAACAAGTTTTGAAAGAAATATATCCATTGAGTGTAGGGCTGCCCCCTTATGGTCCACCAAACTTTAGTCCACTAGAAAGGTCATTAGTCAAGATTTCATCGGTCAGAAAAAAACAAAACAAAAAAACTAAAGTGAAACTCTATCAGGAGCTGCACCTTGTCAACTTTACTTTGAAAGGACAGACACAGGAAGTGTCCACGCTCAGCAGTCAGACAGGAGTCAGGTTAATCTCCAGGGCTGGTACCTGCGGTTATTCCACAGGCTAGTTAATAACATGTCGGGCAGGAAATCCAAAGTGTGGGATCATTTTGAGAAGGTGAAGGACGAACCCAAGGTGATATGTAAACTCATCTTCATTGGTCGACTACAAACATGACGTATCATGTGAAACATGGAAGTAGCTACATGCCCATTAGCCCACAGCGTCATTAACAGGCGGCTCGCTCAGTGTGTGACGTGCACTTGGAGATAAAATATAGGCCTATATTAATGAAGGTTCATTAGTACGGTTTGTATTTCTCTGTAATGTAGCACAGTGTTAACAATGTTACTGATACTATTCTTTCTCACACCTTCAACTCAAAATATATCATTTCATCATTACAGCAATATCAGAAACATGCAGGAGACTAGTCCACTGATGGACCCTGATGAGGACTGTTGGTCCACTGATGGACCCTGATGAGGACTGCTGGTCCACTGATGGACCCTGATGAGGACTGTTGGTCCACTGATGGACCCTGATGAGGACTGTTGGTCGACAGGAAAGTTCTTAGTCTTTTGTGAAAACTGGGAGCACAATCAAAGATGTTGGGTTTACATTTTTGTTCCATATAATTTACACACTCTCTAATGGACAAATTAACACAGAAATGTTCCCCAAACATTTGTTTTTGAAGTACATTCTTTACAACTGAACCTACAGAGTATTTATCCTGGGAAAATTAATGCGCACAGATGCTCTTTTTCACCAGCCCTCTGCGTGACATTTACTCTCCTCCCTGCAGTTACTCCTGCACGCAGCAGCCCTGCATCGCTCCAGTGTTTTGTAGCTCCGCTGGGGAAATTTAAGACTAAGTGTTTTGCTCAGTGACGGCACAGAAGGAGCTGATGAGGGAGAGGGAGCAGCTCCTCTGTTGCCCCCTCACTGATTTTTCCCAGCTTGAAGTCAAGCTGTAGAGTCACAAATTAATTCCACCAGCCACCCAGTAGTCATCTGAATTGGCGGAGACGTCCCCGCCCTTTACCTTGTGGCTCCTGAGTGAATGCTAGCAGGTAACGTTTTCAGAGTTTCTCAGAATTTCATAATCCTGTTGTTGCCTATTGAGGCTGATCCCAGGGTTAACATCACAAAATAAAACATTCAAAGCCATGATTAAAAGGCCATATGTCCTGAAACCACAGCTAAACACATACACACACACACACACACAAAATATGCAGACACACCACACTGATGAAGAGCCCAGAATAACATCCTCTTCATCCTCCGTGAAAGCCTCAAGTATGATAGAATAAATACTTTCTTCTTCTTCCTCCAACCCACAGTTATCCGGCTCTGGGACCCTCTCGTGTTTAGAGAGCTGCACACACACACACACACACACACACACACCTTTCTGAGTTTGAGAATTTCCCCACCTCTTAATGCTTCAGTGCCTTTACCACAAAGGACACAAAACACACAACACACCCCCCGAAGAAAGAGACACACACAGCAAGAGCGAGACAGTGAATTCATTAGCTCATGTTAAGATTTAATGTTATTCTTCCAGCCCACCTCAACACTCACTACACTTACTGTCAGTCCACTCCCACAGGCCAGGGCTGGGCTGCTGTGTGAGAGTGTGTGTGAGAGTGTGTGTGAGAGTGTGTGTCCTCCAGGCGATGTGCATTCACAGGCGTAAAATGGTCCTATTGTGGTTAATGGTCATTAGGATGCTCTATGTGTGTTTTGTTGTTTTTCCTTCCTCTTGTGCTGTTTCCTGAGTGTGTGTTTGTGTGTGTGAAAGAAACAGAGAGCGAAAGACGTGAGAAAGAAGAGAGAGCATTTCTGCCTGATGTGTAACATGTTGCATTCGTCTGTATCATGTAGTTTTACCTGTCTCGTCTTCATAGGGTCATGATCTCCTGTGCAGTGTCTGTATTCTGGGGTTTGACAGTTTCATGAACTAAAGTCACACAGAGGGAAGAAGAGATCGTATGGCAGATGTGTAGAGAGAAAAGTCAAATGTGCAAATGACAGAAAAAAGTTTAAAAGTCATTAAGATACATTTTTTAGTCAACGGAATTCACTCTGGTGATTTTTCCTTTCTTTGCCCTCCGTCACAAAGTTAGATGAGAAGATTGATGACTCTCATATCTGTTTGTTCAACGTGAAGCTGCAGCCAGTTAGCTTAGCCTAGCACAAAGACTGGAAACAAGGCAAAATGGCTCGTCCAGCTCGTTTCAAAGGTATCGAACTCAGCAAAGCAGTAACTCTAATAATAATTATCATGTTTATTGTGTTTGTGTCGACACAAATACTCTGTAAACACATCGACCAAGCTGTCAAACTACTCCTGTAACCCTAAAGATATACTGTGCAGGATTTCTAAATAGCAGTGTATAGACTCCAGAGTTGCACCTGATTGTTCTGGACTGACAGCTGATACCAGTGCATTTCTGTTGATGTTGTTCATTTTGCTTTGTTGGTGGTATTTATTCCCCCTATTGTACCAGGAAAACAAAATAATCTTCATTATAAAAAATGAGGAGGAGTATTAAAATCAGTCAGACCTTCATTTCACTACCTTTCAATGAGCATAAATTCAGTCATTTACATTTATGCAGCAACCTTTAACATAATCTTCTTTTTAGATCAAAATATTTTTTTAAATTGCTGCTTCAAAACCCTTTTTACTGTATTTAATATATCATAATTCCCTCTCTTATGTCTACTTTACATTGCTGTGAAAAGTTTCTCCTTCAAACAGACTTACTCAAGTTTCTAACCAAAAACATTTTACAAGATTACATTTGAACACATCATGAGAATGATATGATCAAGCGGCAACCTCCGGGGATGACGAGTGAAGCCAATGTGGAATTGCCAAAAACTGCAGTTCATTGAATGGCCACTTGAGGCTGGCTCCAAAAGCGAGTCAATCCCCACAGACCCCCATGTTAAAATGCTCAACTTTACAGCAGAAATAAACATGTTTACAGCCTGGTGCAAAACATGGTTTTGCTCTCTACAGCTAATTTCCCCTTTTATGACAACTGTATGGGGGCTGATTTTTTTTTTTTTTTATAACTCATCCGTTTAAATTTTATTAAGGCTTAAAGATGCACATAATTAAGGGCGTGGTCACTTTGGGTGACAGGTGGCGCCATTACGGGTGTCTAACTAGCCGCTGGCTGTCTGCTAGGCATCATCTCAGCTAATTCGCAAGTCATTGAACCTGATCTCTCAGCCGTGTTTGTGCCTTTTGGGTATTTTGTTTCGTGAGGGAGCTGGCACCAAGCGGGAGCAGCCAACACCACAGGGCTAGCCAAAGTAGCATAGCTTGTTAACCTTAGTGAACTTAGCAGCTTCGAGCGAGGTGGGCGTGTTTAAGCAACCAGGCTTCATTTGGCCCGCCTCTTTGCCCATTTTTGATTGGCCAGGAGTTGGGCAGAGTCAGGCACTGTCAAGATGGCGACGGCCAGAGCCGCCTACTTTGAGCTTCAAACCTGCTTCTCAGAAACCAATGGGTGACGTCACGGTGACTACGTCCATCTTTGTATACAGTCTATGGTAATGATTTGCTTTCGTGTAATACTCATTTTTCCTGAATAGACCTTGAACGCCTCATAATGTAACTCAGTGCAACCTCCGTCAGCAGTTAGCTTCAACCACCTGCTGATTACAGCAAACGGTAATTAGCTCTCCTCCTGCTGATGTCAACACGGATTCGTTGTTCACACTATTCTCAGGGAATCAATACGGTGCGACCTCTGGTGTGTTCATGTTGAGTTCACTGTGTCAGTTCATCCTGACAGTATCCCAAACAAGTTTTCTATTTTTCCTGGGACAACAGGACATCATTAGTCTCGAGCCCTGCTTTTTAGCATGTGCAAAATTGATGTGACACAACAGAAAAACATCAGCCACTGCTATAAATGTCATCTCATTCACTGCCAACAATGTATATACCGACCAATACCGATGTTGAGCTGATAAATCGGAGCATCCCCTCATGCCAGAGTAATCCCTCTTCATCATCACTTATGACCCTGTGCAGCGGTGTGTTGTTCTGCAGAGACTCTGCCCTCTAACTGTGTTTTTGTTTCTCAGGATGTTTATGGGCATGTACCCCCACAGCGCTCAGGTGAGGTCGGGCTTTTATAAGAGGGTAGTAAATAGGTGTCAGACTGTAAGCAGCATGCATCCAAGAGACTCAGCGCAAAACAACCCTGCAGCTATAGTGAATCTGTTGTGGGTTTACACTTTCACCTTCACTAGTGAACGTCTTTACAAACAGTGACCCAGAATCCTGCACCGTATACCTTTTAAGTGAGTTAAATGCACTGGGCACTGTGACCTGTTGAAAGTTTTACTAGTCTTCGATAGTTCATGAACTGATCCTGAAGACATAAAGCTCTGATTTCATTTTGCTGTCATGTTGTTAGTTTTTTAATATTGGTCTCAGCCAACATTATGATGTAATAACTGTAACTGCTCGCAGCAGAAGCAGAAGCAGAGACGGAGTAAGAAAAAAATGAGCAAGTACAACTTTATTATTTCAGCAAGTTTCAGTCCAAGGGTAACACCAAGTGTTGAGCAGACAGTATTAAAAGCATTTCCACTGACTGACTGACAGACAGACGCACAGACAGAGAGCAGACCACCCAGTCAGGCTGACATCAGTGTCTCTGTCCCAGAGGACGTGACAGCTGAGCAGCACAGGGTTTATGTCTCAGCTGCCTGTGAGACAGCCAGGTCACTGCAGAGGATGTTCTGCCTTAAAGAGAAGGTCAGGACCCAGTGTGGGTCACTGGCCTGGTTCTAGTGGAGGCCCCTGCATGACAACAATGGAGGAGATGTTGGCCCTGGGAAAAAGTGCTGTCGGGTCCCACAAGGTGACCGACTGAGAAAAACAAACTGTTTTGTGTTTTTAAAGAATAGGAAGTACTTCATGACAACAGCTCTGCAGGCTCCATCATTTCTACAATGCTTTGAATCAAGGTTTCAGTCATGTTGGCAGCATGGCTCTATGGCAGTGTAAAGACGGGACTTTGTAGCAGCTCTACAGCACAGTCTCTGTAAAAAGGGTTAAAATGTTTGAAAATGGACACGACACCCATAAATCAACACTTTCTCACTCTGACCTTGTCACGTTTGGTCTATGACAAGATATGACGTCCAAGGTACCCTGGGTGTGTTGGTTGTGTTGGACACCGTGTCAACTTCAGCCTGTTACATGCATTGTCTGTTTTCAAAATACACTTCTGTTTTCACAGGAAATGTACAGTTTGCATACAGTCTCTTTCAAAATAAAAGTACTACGTCACTACAACACTGCAAATTGACATTTTTGTCCTTCAACAACAAACACACATGGTTGGTTTAGGCAAAGGAACAGGGTTTGGCTCTACAATGTTATGGAAAGTAAACACTGGCCTCCTGGGTGAAAGTCAGTGGTTGTTGGACCCAACAACCCTTTCTGCCTGGCCTACTTGGACTTACACCACCTTAACCTTATAACCTTATGTTATGCTTTGATGCTTCCATTAAACAATAATGGCGACCGGCTGTGTATCATGCCAGTATGAAAGGATGGCTTTCTTTGTCAGTGTCTAACACTGTAAGTCACTGACCATGCGCTGGTTTTTCACGACTTCAGAGTGAGGCCGTGTTGGATAAATAGACACCAATAGGTTCTATGATGACAGAACAGGTTCGGTGAAACATCCAGCCCACCCAGGGTTATCTTATCTTAGTATATAATGATGAAAACTCTGTGTGTGTGTGTGTGTGTTCCACGTTTTTCTCCTCACTGACTTGGTCAATCCATGTGAAATTTGGCACAGTGGTAGAGGGTCATGGGAGGATGCCAATGAAGCAATATTACATCAATTGGCCAAAGGGGGGCGCTATAGCAACCCATTGAAATGTCAAACTTTGAATGGGCATATCTCATGCCCTGTATGTCGTAGAGACATGAAACTTTGCACAGAGATGCCTCTCCTCACGAGGAACACATTTGCCTCAAGAACCCATAACCTCCGCTTATATAGATTTTCCGCCATTTTGAATTTTTTGAAAAACACTTCAAATGGATCTCTTCCTAGGAAGTTTGAGCCATCTGCATGAAACTGGGTGAACATAATCTAGGGAGCAATATCTAAAGTTCCCTCTTGGCAAAAGTTGGAAAACTTCCTAAAACTGAGCTTCTATAAGGCAATGAATATTGCGGAGGGCGTGGCTCATCACATAAAGGTGTAGAACATCTCAAGGGTTTCACCCATCACCACGCAACTTTGTAGGCATATGACCACACATAATCTGAGGGGACCCCTCCATTATTGACCCCATCAAACAAAATGGGGGCGCTAGAGAGCTCATTTCTTATCTAGGCCTAACTGCCATATGGATTTTTACTAAACTTGTTAGATATGTAGAACAGGACGCCTCAAGGTGACTGGAGAAATTTAACTCTAATTGGCAACTGGGTGGCGCTATAACAACAGAAAAATGCTTCAAAATGGCTAAAATGGGACCGATCGCTGTGGCTCCCCCTGTGGACCAATGTTTTTACCTCAACTACTAATGTACAGTTTTAGCCCACTAACTATCCCACTATTGGCAATGGTACTACTGTACTTTCAATAAAGCACTCGTACTATCAAATTCACAACACACACTATGTGAAACTGTACGTGGGCAACTGTGCACTCAATGGGTATGGACTAGAAAACATGTCAAAACAATTATGGGCTCATTTATGCTCAGTGTTAGATACGGACGTATCTGTGTATGTAAAGGGAGTATAAATGAGCTCTTAATAATTCAACAAGTACAAATTACGTTAAACCCAAAAAAGCCAATAATGCATCACATACGTCTTTTGATCAATGCTGACTTCCAATAGCCTCACGCTCTTTCTAACATTTCCTTCAGTTTGTCCTACATCAGAAGCGCCTGCATCGTGTTAAGTTTATCAAACCTGAAATTCAGTGACGTCAACATGTTCTAGTCTAGACATGAGTTCATTCGCGTAAATAGTCTGTTGACATTTTATTGGACAGTCACGTTGTCTCACAGCCAGACCTGAGTCAAATAATATTCACGAATATTAATCAAAATGTTTGTTTTCATCTGCTTAAAGTTCCTGATGGATTCCAAACAGTGAAGACGAACACAGGTGGAGGATGTAAAAGTCAATTTGATCTAGTTTCCTTCGATGAAAGCTTTAGCTGACAACACATCTCTTAATGCACAGAAGTAACTTAACACCCGTCAAGCTGAGAAATATTAGCAAATGAGTGAGATAAGGTTCTTACTGTATGTTATAAGTGTGATAACGCTTCAGGATGAATGTATCTTAAAGCTGTGGTGATTTTAATGGAGTTCGGTTCATATGCAACTTATCAGTATTTAGAAAGGAGGCTTGGTGCTGCCAAATTAAACAGACTGATAACCACCCGCTGCCATTAGTCATTCTCTGAGATATTAACTCAGTGCACATTTGTTATCTGTTGCTTTACTTTTATCAGCATCTTCACAAATAGTTCAGTCTTTCTCAGTTTTTGGTGGATCTTTTTCTTGCACTCAATCCTTTCGTTTTTTTATACTATGTGTCAAGAATTAACAGCTACGCCAAGTTTCCCATTGGAAGTTCAATGCTTATTTTCTGCCTTTAAACTTTCTTAGATGATTGTTTTGAAATCTTAAAATGAAAAGTGATCAAACAAATTCACCACACAGAGTTGGTTCAGGAGCTATAATTAGTAGGGATGCATGATAATATCAGCACGTCACCAGCATCGACTGATATCTGCTTTAAAATGAACTATCAGAGTCAGCCAACATGCTTTTCTTATTTTGCACAATGAAATAATGTTACATACACTGAAAAGTATTTCATGTCTCTGTCTGCTGGTGGGCCGTCACGATAAGAGTATGCATGTATAATATGATGTTAATTCCACTACAGAAGAGACTTGATGATCACTAAAATTAGGTGGGGGGAAAAGTGGATCTATATCAATATTAGTATCGGTTATCGGTCAAATGAGTTGTTACATCTCGGAAATTCGGATATCAGCAAAAAAATCCAATATTGTGCATCCGTAATAGAGTGTGCCAGTAAACCCAGAACTCCGTTAGCGCTTTTAGCACTTCCGGTTCTCTCGTCTAAAAGTCAATACGTTTTTTGAATGGGATTTTGGTAAAATGCCTCAAATAAGGTCTGTGGTTAACAAAAGCTTAAACGAGTTTCAGGTTTTGTTCTACGACATAAAACACATCAGTAAATACCCTACTTGTGAATGTTGAAGCTTTTACGTGTCGTAAAAAAGGCGGTTGCTAACAAGTTGCTCAATACGACTACAAACCCTGTCGGGGACATTAAACGTCATCACCCCCGAACAGGCGAGAGTGCTGGCAGTCCGCCATTACAGCTTCTTATTTAGCTTCAACAGTCCGATTTCCCCATTATACAATGTTTTTAAAAGAAAGCGGCCGAAATCAGTTGAAAGCTTAGTGGCGGTGACGTCAAGAGTCATGCGACCGTGGAGTAGTCATGTAGTCCGTTAAAGCCTAACGTTAGCTGTGTACTTCTGGCGATGGCATTTAATAATGAGTGAATTATATCAACAGTTGAATGACATGCATGTGAAAGGCGTCACTCATGATGATGAAGCCACAGAATTATCACAGAACCTTTTAAGCCAGAACATGATCTTTTCCATAACTAAGAGTTTTTGTGACTAAAACAAAGACAGAAACAGATATTTCCCTCAGCAATTGGTGGTGACCAAAATCAGAGCTAAAAGAGAGTGGTCACTGGTAACTTAACATGCTAATGTTATATTAGCTTTGTGCTCCGTTAGTTTATGGTCCTCTGGTATCTTTCTTTCTCTTACTAGATGTTAGCTGTTCTCCTCATTTAGCTGATAAATCAGACAGCCTTTGCTGTAGAAAGCCGCCCACACAGTGTGATGCTGTTTCACACCTGGAACTCCAAAATAAATTAGTCTGGACACCCCTTGTTTTATATTCTGATAGACACAAACATGCTGGAAAGAGGACTTTTATTTTTACGTCGCATTATCAGTTTTAGAAAGTTACAGAAATGGTCGGACACAGAACCGCTCCTAATCTGACGTCTGAAAGGAGTGGGGACAGTTCTGAAGAAATGTACTGGCAGCTTTACACGGACATATTTGTAAAATCACTCTTCTGTCTTTATTTGCCCTCATTGTTTTGGACAAAGAACAAAAGCCACACACACACACACAGCCATCCACAGAGCATCTGTTTGTGTGTCTGTATATGTTGGCACACAAACAACCCCCCCCTCCTGCACAGCAGCACTATCAGACTCTATTGTATTATTCTGTTTGTCTAGCCTCCTAATTAATAACCTCTTATCAGGACTGAGGCAACAATAAAGTATTTCTGCCAAGTCAAACGCTTCCTTCCCCTCCGAAACCATCTGAACAAACCTTGGAGCTGGCGCCAAGCGACCCCCAACCCAGTGCGTGCACACACACACACACACACACACACACACACACACACACACACACACCCTTGCTCAAAGACAAAATGGGATTTAAAATTGGTGGGGAAAAGAACTGTGACTTTGTATTTGCTCTCTTTACATTTGTTGAACTGTGAAATTTCCACATGGTCACAGCTAATGTTCCCCCACAGGCCACTGTGAGGTACTGTGAACGTTATAGTGAGTATGTGCAGTCATTTTCATCACTGTATCAATGCTTATGAAGTAAACCGTTACATTAGTACAATGCCGTCTCATGGCGGTCACTTCCTGTCAGTGTTACAGATCAGAAGCACAGAGAGTTGTCGACTAGAGATGATACGCTGTCTCATGGCGGTCACTTCCTGTCGACGTTACAGATCAGAAGCACAGAGAGTTGTCGACTAGAGATGATACGCCATCTCATGGTGGTCACTTCCTGTCAGCGTTACAGATCAGAAGCACAGAGAGTCGTTGACTACAGATGATACGCCGTCTCATGGCGGTCACTTCCTGTCGACGCTACAGATCAGAAGCACAGTGAGTCATTGACTAGAGATGATACGCCGTCTCACGGTGGTCACTTCCTGTCAGCGTTACAGATCAGAAGTACAGAGAGTTGTCGACTAGAGATGATACGCCGTCTCATGGCGGTCGCTTCCTGTCGACGTTACAGATCAGAAGCACAGAGAGTTGTTGACTAGAGATGATACGCCGTCTCATGGTGGTGACTTGGTGTGAACCAGCAGGTTTTTAGAAGGTTGCAGAACAGCACATTGACAATAGTCGCCTGTTTCTACTCGTCTGGTTGTGAATCTTTGGTCTGAACTGGGCTTTAGATTTGCCAGCTCAGTGTGCTGCAGATCGCCTGGTTCTAACCCTCTGATTTGTTGCCCACATCTCAGAGTTCTCCAGTTAACCCACTGAAGTAGGGCTGGTGTTGTGCTCACTGATGGCTTTGTTTGTTGGAGAAACAGTTGAGATATAGTAGTGGATGTAGTTTCATATTTCTGCATAGTTTTGCCAGAAAAGTGTGGATGAGATGGATGCAGCTACACAAGTTGTAAGTTGTTGCAGAAACAACAGGTTGCCAGGATGACGCTGCATTCCTAAAAACTACCCGCAGTCCCACAGTCACAGCTTCCAGATGTGTTAACAGATGTGTTTCATTAATTTGCCCAATTGTAATTTAAAACTCTCCCAGAGGAGACCAACTAGCTCCAAGATCTGAGATAAATGGACTGAAAAACGTCCTGTGATATTTATTCTCTACCTTGCTGTGTGTGTTTGGCTTCCAACACAAGAGACAAACAGAGAGAGGTTACACAGTTGGCACACAGTCTCACACACTGCCATATACAGTGCACACAGCACCACATTCATATTTAGACTCAGACGTTCATCTGCAAGGTTTTGCTTATTTTACAGCTTCCAAACGCTGCTAAATATTGTAGTCCTGTCCTTGATTCTTGTGCACACACTATACATCACTGCCTGCTCCCCGCTGGGCTCTGTTTGGTCTACTCCAGTATGAAAATAGCAGGCTTGGATACACACACACACACACACACACACACACACATACAGACAGAGGCAAAGAGCAGTGCACACACATAGAGCATAAACACACTGTACATCTTAACGCACACACAGGAAAATGAAAGGCTTTGTTTTTATTCGTGTCCTCAGGGGAGAAGTTTATTTGACTTACTGCGGGACAATGTCGTTGTCGCTTTATTTTGGAGGCCATTGTTTCTTCTGCCCACTGCTGGAGCTGAACAGGAGGCTGGAGGGTGTGTGTGCGTGGGTGTGTGTGTGTGTGTGTTTTTGTATATGTATCTGTGTTTTTCTGTGTGTGTGTGTGTGTGCGCCCCTCTCAGGCGTTTGCCGAGTAGATCTTGAGATACAAAGTTACAGTATATTGTATTAAACACACCCCTGTCAGTGTTTCCCACAGAGTTAGATTATATCTGTGGCCTCAGCCGAGGGAGGTGGGGATCATGATGCAAATTGCGTCATCAATGACCTGCCGGCGGATGGGTGGGGAGCTGTGGGTGCTAGCGGGAACAGGAGAAGCCAAACACCAGTCATCTGCCCACACTGCGATCCCACCATAGACTGTAAAAATGGACAGAGCTACCGTGATGTCACCCATTGGTTTGTGGACTCCTGTTTTGGAGCTTTGAGTTCAGCATTTTGGGACTTAAACATAAAAAAGTACAGTTACAGATAAAAGAGCCGGTAACATCGGAGCTTCTCAGACTTGTCAGTCAATAACTTAGTGCCGGGGTCCATTTACTATTGGTGAGATTAACGGGGTTTAAGCTTCACTCATCTGTGGCGAAAAAAAGATTGATCTCGGATTTTACGACTCGATCTCGGGGCATTCAAATGAAGATCAATTTATTTTGCGCCAGCCCTATTTATTTCTACTTTACAGTAGAAATTGGGCTTTTTAATAATGGAGTCTATGGGGACCGACTCACTCTATGAGCCAGCCTCAAGTGGTCAGTAGAGGAACTGCAGGTTTTGGCACATCAGTGTTGTCTCCATTTTTCAGCCCCAGAGGCTGCTGCTTGGTAAAGGCCCAGACACAGCAAACTGACATTAAAGAACTAGCAGCAACTAAGGTAGACTGTTGCATCGCCTCATGTCCTGAACACACACTAAAGACTGCAGCCAGCGGCCAATAAACACCTGTGTTCATCGCTTGTGTGAGAGGAAATAAATCTCTATACCAGCAGGTGGCGGCAGTCTGTAACTGTCATTGAAAATGGGGAAACTGGAACACTGACAGGACGGATTCAAGACACTAGTTAGCTAGTTAGCACATTAACAACACATCCTCACTGTGACCTCGTCACATGTCCACGTTTGGTCATGGACTTTCCACGTCCACATATGACGTCCAGGGTACCCTGGGTGTGTTGGTTGTTGACGTTCTGGGACGCCGTGTCAACTTGAGCCTGTTACATGCATTGCCTGTTTTCAAGATACACTTCTGTTTTCACAGGAAATGTACAGTTTGATACAGTCTCTTTCAAAATAAAAGCACCAAGTTGCACCAATTGATGTTTTTTCCTCCAGTAACAAACACACATGGTTACGTTTAGGCAACACATGCATGTGGTTGGGTTTAGGACAAAAGAACAGGCTTTACTATCTTACAGGAAGCAAACACTGGCCTCCCTGGTGAAAGTTGGTGGTTGTTGGACCGATTGACCACCTCTCCTGCCCACCCTACTCAGACACTAACACATACATTTATGAACCGTTTCTGCTGAGGAGCTCAAATATAAAAATGTTTGTTTCGATCACAGGACCTCTTCACTTCAGTTGTGCGTTTGCTGTCCTCACTTTCATTAATCTTTTTGTGCACTGAGTGATTTCTCTCACCGAAGATGCCGATTCAACATACTGAATGGGCTGAAAAACAACTTTGCCTCTTAAACTAGGGCGTCAGACCTTCACTGACCGCCCAACATTCAGCAACATTAGACTGTCACCTTGGTGTGTCAGGGCCTCAGAGGGTTAAAGGTTTACCTTACTCCAAGACTGACTGACTTTGTCATTTGAACTCAAACAACATTCACACAAAACAAATGTGTTCGGGAGATGAAACTCTCAAGTGCACTTTATTTCTCTTGAACCACACCTGTTAAGAATTAGGTGTCTGTTGTGGAAATTGTAACCTCTAAACACACACAGACACACACATTTAAAAGAGACCTTCACAGTTTGGGTGGGCGTTCTGCATCGGGTGTCACTGTGCTGCTTCAGTTTATCTTCTTCAGGATAATTCTACTTGTGTGTTTCTGTGTGGGTACCACAGTGGTGATTCACACAATGTTCTGTCTTTGTTTGCTTTCAAATTCATCGTAAAACTCACACATGTTCACAGTTGCAGTCAAACACACATCGGTGTCTCCTAATGACAGATGGAAGAGGACAAAATGTAATTTATCTTAATCTTAGCATCTCCGGTATTTCTCACACATACACACAGAGGGTAGTATTTTACAATGAACCACAAGAACAGACATTACTGTATAACACCCTTTAATTTATTGTAATCTCTGCACCACACACACACACACACACACACACACACACACACACTGCACCTCTGGGTGTAGTTATGACTAAACAGAGTTATCTGGAAAGGCTTCAGTTAATTGCGGGAAGACTCTCGTAACAACAGCTCCTCTGTAGATGAAGTGGTTTCACCCTCGGCTTTGAAAACAAGAACCTAAATTTCCGTTTAAAAGTTTTAAGGGTTTTAAATTTTATTTTGTCCTTGTGAGGCAGTGGAGGTGCAGTTTGGGGAAACAGGGTTGCTGATGTGAAAAAGAGACGTTTTTTCAGAGTGCTCCCGCAAAAATGCCAGCCGCCAAGAGCACAGAAATGCAGACGCATAGCAGCAAAAACAGCGAGTAAAAAGCTTCATTCTCAATAACAACTATTACAAAAAGCCGCCTCCAGCTGCTAAAATGTTTTCTGTGTGATCAGGGCCTCAGTGTGTTTACATGCTGTTCAATAATCATTTGTTTTCTCCAGTAAACTCATTTCTTAAATATGATACGAACAAGAAACCTGGTTTCCATCATCAGGCTAGGGGATTACAAAAAGCTGATTTTTCCAGGTAGATTTCATTGAGAGAAGCTGATTTTTCTGCCACATATGTGAGCAACTGGGTTTCAAACAGGCTTTTTACAAGTGCACATGTGCAGGACAAATGACTGCAGACAGGAAGATGAAACCGAATGATGGATGAAAGGAGAGATCACTTCATGCAATGATGCATCTCACTAAAACAAAACTGACATGAATTATGCTCCAGAAGAGAGATTCCCAAATGGTGGGTCACCGTCCAAAAGTGTGTCACGGGTCCACTTTGTTACTGGTGAACATGTCACATTTGTAAAAAAAAAAAATACACTTTATTTTGAATAACGGTGAATGTTATTTTGAAGTGCCGTTTCCTGCTGTAGACTGAGTGATTAACGGACAGCTACTTGACAGAGACAGCAAACTAGCTTGGTGACCTGGTCAAACGCAAGTAAGATGCTGAATATATTAAACTGTTCTGACCTCGTGGTGTCGGTAGCGTAGTGGATAGTGTCGGTGCCCCATGTATAGAGGTGATGCCTCGCTGCAGCGGTCACGAGTTTGACTCCGGCTTGCGACCCTTTGCTTCATGTCGTCCCCCCACTCTCTCTGTCTCCCCATTTCACACTGTCCTGTATAATAAAGGCAAAAAGCCCAAAAAAATAATCTAAAAAAACAAACAAACAAAAAAAAACTGTTCTGACCTTGAGCTCATCACTAAGAAAAAATCTGGACCCTGTGGCTGGACCAGTTGGGAACCACTGCTCTAGAGGTCTAAGTATGTCTGATCTGCTGCATATGGACACACTGACACGTACGCACAAAATCTGATCTGTGCTTTGAGAAATCAGTTTGATCAGAAACTGTAAGATTGTTAATGTCTGAGTTCACAATCAGCAGCAGACGATCAAACCTCTGATCTGAGTTTGTCATGTTTACAACATGATGTGAATGTTTAATGAAGTTCATTACTTCTACCAGGAAGTCAGAGCTCAGAAATATTTGTGTGTTACATTTAATACTTGTGGTATTTTATCAGCACTCTCAGAGAATGTAGGTTTGATATGTTCCTGCGGTGCTGGATTTAATCATCCCCATGAGACAAGAGGAAATATTTGCAATATGTTTGATTTCACTCTTTATTTTCAACATGTTTATACTGGGCCGCCCTGCATGAGCGCTCAGCCCTCCAGACTGCAGTTAAGACTGTGGAGTTTTCTCTGATTTCTGACTAATTGTGTTTATTATTATATTATATTTTATTCAGTATGCTGAATGGCACAACTTACTGCAGTAGTTCAGTTCAGTTCAAGCAGAGTTGTCAGAGACAAACCAAACACCAGTCAGGTTATCAGTGGAAATACCCTCAGTGCTGTACTTTTGGTTTGAACCCGGTTTCTTTTTTGTTGGACATGGGATGATGATTCAGCTGGAAAATTTCATGTAGGTGCAAATGCTCCAAATACTTGACCTGCCAGTTACCTTATTCTGTCTATGGGAACAATGAACAGGGCTTTTTTACCCCTGGAGCCGGATATACTGCTAATACTGGATTTAAGATTTAATTTGGAGGTGGATTTGTCCTTCAGGGCACAGAGACACACCCCATCCTCCTGACACACACACACACACATACACACACACACACACACATCTTTGAACAGCTGATCTTTGATCATCTCACTGCCTTTGATCTAAAGTGCAGGCTTGACTCCTCCATTACTGTCTCTATTGTTAGAGAGGTGATGAATATCGACCCGAGGCCTGAGCGCAGGAGTTTGTTTCAGCCACAGTTTACAACCCTCACTGAAGTGTTAAACCCCTTTTCCACTGCACAAAAAAACCTGCTGACATTCACCAACATCTGGCTTTTTAATGTAATGGGAAAGGTTTCAATCGACTGACTCTGCAGTAGTCACAGGTATTTATTGGTTCTGGTTCTGATCAGCATTGATGGAAACACAACACTCGGGGGAACCTGCTAGTTTTAGCCCCTTAAGCGGCAAGATGCAATGACATGTTACAACTTGATACCGTAGGTCTCCACCCAAGCAGCACACAAACATTGATCCCTATGAGTCTGCACTGGGTTTGACAGAGAGACTGAATAAGTAGGTGAGATAGCAGACTCATCTGCTGCAGAGCTGTGTACACAGCTCTGGTCTACTGGCGATGGGAAAGGAGTCTGTCACCTATTTGTAGCGGGTTTACCAGTGTCTAAAAATCCTGCGTACACGTGCTAATATTGGTGGAATATGGGTATTAAAAACCAGCTTGATTGTCCCAGTGAACATCAGTGATGAGGCTTTGATGGAGACGGTCATCAAAGAAAAGTTTCTCTTATTGTTCTCATTGTATCTCAGCCACATTCATTCGAAAACTAAACTTATGAGAAACTTCACTGACTACATTCACTCCATAAATATGTCACCACACTGACGTCCAATCAATAGATTAAACTGCATTCTTCTCAGTGATAGCAAAGCAGTATTTTTCATTTCAAAGATTGGTTTACCAAATCCTTTGGTGCTTGACCGAAGCACCGACTGAGTGTCGTCCCACTCACTGAATGAAAGCATGGCTGATCATTCAGTGCAGCTCCAGAGTAAGTGAACTGAGAATTAAGTTGGATAAAGATACTGTTTGGAAACGGAAAGCTGGAGTCCTGCCTGTTATATGTATATATATATACATATATATATATATGTATATATATATATATATATATATATGTGTATATATATATATATATATATATATATATATATATATATATATATATATATATATATATGTATATATATATATATATATATATATATATATATATATATATGTATATATGTATATACATATATACATATATGTATATATATATATATATATATATATATATATGTGTATATATATATATATATATATATGTATATATATATACATATATATATATATGTATATATATATAGTCACTCACTACAAATTCACTTCTTCATGCCGTCTTTGCATTCTTACACAGAACCAAACTGCTCCAGTGTGTGATTTGAGACTGCATGCTGGCATCGTGGAAGCAAAAGAGGCATGATGGGCGGTTTTCACAGACATACACTGAAGGTCACAAAGTGCAAACAAAAATCACAGTACACACCACTAATACACACAAACAATGCAGAAAAATACAGAGCTAGTGCATACAGGTTATGTCTCAACAGGTGTGTCTTTAGCTGGCCTCTAAAAAAAACCCACTGAGTCAGCAGGCTGTGAAGGTGAAGGCAGAGCATTCCAGAATTTAGGTGCTACGGCCTCAAAAGCTCAATCACCACGGGTCTTAAGGTGAGCGCGAGGGATCGACAACAAATTTAGCACATTTGTTGGCGTGTTGGCAGCGCTTTCTAAACAATAACATGGCAGTAACAATTATCGTCCCTGTTATATGGCGGCTGATCTCGTCCTCTGCTCGGAGGGTAAGGAGCTCCCGAACCTCATTGTTTACCTAACTTGGCTTTTGTTCTTCTTCTTTGAGTTAGCTGCTAACTGCTATCACCTACTTTTTAACTCTCCTGCAGTGGATGGCATGCATAACATGTCATCGAAACGTCACACTCATGCCACCCTGGATCACGTCCTGACGCCTGTCCTGTTCATGCAGAAATTGTTTCAGTGCTGTTAGTACCTCCCATGGTGGCTTAAAGGCGAGACGACTCTGTCCCGCCATTCCATGATTGTACTTTTTATAAAGGACAGCGAGGCAACATAATGGTGTGAAATTCCCGCCTTGAAGAGGCAGTGTAAAAGAGGCTAATGAGCGTCGTTAGTGGAAACGAATGACTTGAATCAGACATCATGTGAGTCCCAGCACGTTCGCTTGCAACTGACTGGGAGCTTAACCGAACTGAGACATGACCGGATCATTGCAGGAAGTGACTCATTTCAATAACCCAATTGTTCTTTTGTACGAAACCTTTATGAACAACACTAATTCTTTTTACTTACTTTACTTACTCTAGTATGTCTAGACTTATTTTTCTTTTTTACATTTGTTTATGCATGATCTGATTTGTCCTGAGGCTTTTTACTAATACTTGTGCTTTTTGTTCTTGATGTATTGGTGCTCTTATTTTTGTGACTTTAAACCCAAAATCCAGGTTTTTAATAGTGTTCCGATGTAGATTAAGTTTTACTAAAACTACAAATGAGTAGAATCCTCAATAAACCCTTAACATAAGTCCCAAACTAACTTGAGAGTTTTTACTTTTCCTGTTATTTGTCAGGACATTTTGATCACACGTAGAAACACACACAATGTGTTGTGTGTTGAATCTACATCTATCTGAGTGTGTGTGTGTGCGTGTGTGTGTGTGTCTGTCCCCATGACACACAGACTCGTCCTGTCCTTTACAACTTGAACTTGTCCTTTAGAAGAGACACTGAATACTTTCTGTTTCCCAGAGAAACTTTATTTGCTTCCTGCTCCTCAAATCAAAAGACACAATCCGACCCGACTGGTAGTAGTTAGTTTAATGTCAGACACTTAAACGACACAAAGGCAGCAGAGTTTGTGACGCTTTTTCCCACTTGAACGTTGTTCGACAAAAACGGCTTTTTTGTTTTTACTACAGTCGTTACAGGAGCGTTTGTTCCGTCAGCTGCTGCTCAAACATCGTCCCAGTTTAGAGCTCCAGATTCCAGCTGATTTCAGCTCTATTGTTTCCTCCCTTCGCCCAAACAATAAATGTGTGTCTATTTGTGTCACCGTGGTGTGTGCACAGGGTTGGATCCGTATGGGGTTTGTGTGTGTGTGTGTGTGTGCGTGTGTGCGTGTGTCTAGTGTGTTAATGCCTCTGTAAAGGAGTAGAACAGTTCAGACAGATTTTCAGATGGATTTAAACTTCCTGTACATCAGACTGTTGTTTTCCTGCAGCCAGAGGACATTATTAGTTTACAGTAAACAGTCTGGTGAGGAGTATGATAGAAGATCAGATAGTCAGTCAGATCCCAGAATATGCAAGATCCTTAGGGAAAACAAAATTATGTTATGTGTTTATGCAAAAAAATTAAATAAAATAAAAAACTGAATATTGCCAGATAGAGTTCAGTCTTGGTATCAGCCTCAAATATCCTTTGTACAAAAATAGATGCATAGAAATTAGGGTTGGGGGAAGTAATTGGTTCTTAGATGCATCATGATGCAGACGTTGACGATTCGGCATTGATTCACAAATGTCAACATTCCATTATTTAAATGTTTGTTCATTTTGTTTGTTTTCATATAGTATTTTTATTTTTATTTTTTGGAGAAGATCTTAAATCATATCAGTGGAGTCGTGTATGAATAGTGCATATACATCTTAGACTCCTCCATTAGGGTGTATAAATTAAGGTGTGTGTGTGTAGGAGTGCAGGGTGTAGCTGGTAATGGCTGGGATCAGTGTCAGAGCGATGGGAGATATGGAGGTTGTGGGAGTAGATTATCTCTCCTCTTCTGATATCTTATCATGGCTGCAGAGATTCAGAGCACAGATACACAACATAGGAGCGCACACACACACACACACACACACACACACACACACACACACACACACACAGCCAGGGTGGGGATGTCTCTGAACTGTCTGCTACATGTATCTACTCTGTCAAATCCTGCACCCACCCATACCTGCAAAGCTCAGTACCAGAACCGACCCGTTAAAACCTCCAGAGGATCCTCCTTGGGTGACTTGGGTCAAAGGTTCCGCTTGTGTCACTGACTTCCAAAATAAAAGGAACTGCAGCTTGATAATAAAATAAGCCACGACTGAAACACAACCATAGATGTATAAGAAAATCTAGATCCAGGATGGCGCCTGTTCATTCCAATGGAGTTGATCTCCTGGCGCATGCGCCAAAAAAAGTCTCCAGCTTTTTGGTTTACTTTGAGGGTATGTAGCCACTGAATAAACGCTGAAGTGTTTCTCCCACTTGCCGCACCTGCGAGTTTCATATGTATCATATCAACGTTTATAAAATGATGTGTTGAGATATGACGTCCAAGGTACCCTGGGTGTGTTGGCTTTTGTTGTCTTGAAACACCATGTCAACTTCAGCCTGTTACATGCATTGTGTGCATGCACTTCTGTTTTCATAGGAAATGTACAGTACATACAGTCTGTTTCAAAATAAAAGCACTGCGTTGATACAACACTGCTAATTGACATTTTTCCTTCAACAACAAAAGCACATAGTTACATTTTGCCAACACACGCACATGTGTGAAGTGAACACTGGCCTCCCTGCTGAAACACCCCTCCTGTCCGCCCCATTAAGACATTCGCCGCCTTAACTTTTGTTGTTGTCCCACCGTGTTTCCCCCTGACGCCGCTGGGTGCCATTAAACAATAATGATGGACACATATCATGCCGACGTGAAAGGACAGCTTTTTTGTCAGTGTCTGACTCCAGAGGTCACTGACCAAGTGCCACTTTTTGACAACTTCGGAGTGAGACTGGGTTCAAACAACAAAACCGGTTGTTTTTTAGCGAGTCATTGTTGTGTTTCCAGCATCTCTTCAGCTCCCAAATGTGGCTCTTTTTCCAGTGGAGATCGTGGCATGAAAAGTGGTTGTTCTTTACCACATTGCTGGTTTTCCTGCTGGGATTGTGTCCTCACAGTGTCACCATTATTTCTGGCCAATGGGTTGTCACAGATACAAGTTTAGACATAAACACAATAAGAGTATGACACATTTCTAAGAAGAAAACGCAACCAAGCCTGTGTCGTCCTGTAAAACAATGATCCACATCCACTGTGCACCGCTCACCTCACTTCCCCTCATAGAAACCATTGTTTAAAGGAACAACAGCCCAGTAGTCAGCGGTCACATATAGGCACTTTAACTTCAACTATATTCAACAGTTCTGAGAAGCTGTATCTAAAAAGGCTTCGCACTGTAAACAGAAAACTCATCTGTGAAAACAGATCCATTGCTCCACCACCTGAGGCATGAAGACATAAACCTTTTTTCTGTCTAGCAGAAGTCACTGCCTGCAGCCTGTGAAATGATGCACTTCAAAGTCGCTTTCTGACGTGAAAATCTCATCCAAAAAGAAACAGAAGTGAAACAGTATCTTTCCAGAGATTTTTTTTACGTTCCCTGTTGAGCTGCTGGTTTTCTGCATGTCGTTATCTCAGCTTTGTGTGAAGCTGTGAGCGCTCTGATGGGGGTTTCCGCTGCTCCTGGACGGAGTGACAGCTGTCGGGAGGATTTAAGGCAGCTTTGCTTTCAGACGACTCCTCTCTTTACAAAACAGAGCAAGAGAGACAGAGGAGGGGGATGAAGATGAGGATGAAGAAGAGGTGGAGAAGTGAGAAAAGCGAGGGGATGCAAGTCGTGAAATTTAAGCTTCACACATTCACTCTTTTGTCTGTGTGTGAGGAGAAGTCGGGAGGGTCCGGCTGTGTGTGGCTGCCTCCCTAGTGCTGGTCCCAGTGTTCCCACCACATCCAGTGAATAGACGCTCCTTTCACTGCTCGCTAAGACGCCTAATGAGGGGGGACTACTTTCTGTCTCACTAGCTGTGTGTCAGTCTAAAGGCTGCTGTGTGTGTGGGGGTGAAAATGTATGTGTGCAAATTTAGGAGGTTTTTTTCTCTGGCTGGTCACTGTATTAAAAATCTGTCATGACTCAGATTTCCTCTGTTTTCAAGCCAGAATAGCAGCACGTCTCCACCACTTTGGTCAAGATTGAAATATCTGCTAGAAGGAGAAGGAGTCTTTGACTTTTAGCTATTCTCAAATGCATCATGAAAGTGTTTTAACCTGCAAGTATCACTGATTTAAGCCCACATCATCACACCTCTGAAACCTCTCAAATAGTCCATATTTCAACCTAAACTCTTGTGGCTCTTACAGAACACACCTTTGTCTCACAGCAGTCGCTTGTAAATTAAAATGATTTTTTCTCATACCTCGGCTGCATACTGACCTTTAAAGGTCCCCTCAGACTGATTGGAATTTCAGGCTGTTATGAGCTTCAGCCAGCAGTGAAGACTTATTGACTCCTCAGGCCAACATATGGACGTCTGTGTTATTGCAATACGTCAGTTCTGACTCACTCGCAGTCATTTAGGTCATAGCTGATAATGTGAAGGGGCATTCCGCTGCATGTCCAGATTCAGTCATGGTGCTTCCTTTGTGCAGCTTGAAGCGGAGAATTAATAAATAAGTTCAGACGTTATATGAATGGATAGTGACCAGAACCATCAAAATCAGTAATTGACTACACCTCTCTGCACACGGATAATGATACGACTTTGATTTCTCACTTTAAAAATAAAAAAATATCGATCCAGGGAGTAAACAAGGGGATGAGTGCCTTTTATACTGCCAGATTTTCTGTGAATGTTGGGCTGTTTTGCCGGCCAGCTATAAGCGTTTAGACACACAGAGGCGGAATGGCGAGTTGATCCGTGGCGCAAAAAATACCGCCTCATAGGGTAGACATATTGGAGGAACCCTTTCAGTTTAAACAGCCCGAGGCGGCCTTCTGCAACGGGAGGGGCTGTTGATGACTTGTGGGAGGAGCTGTTGATGACGCCACACGTGCGAGCCACTGGTGGTGGATAAACAGTAAACAGCTGATAGCAGGAATTAGCGAGCAGCTAGTAGCAAGAGGGAAACACAAACCTGACAGACACTGTAAAGATGAGCAACTGGGGAGACAAGGAATTGCGCGCCCTCCTTGTCCTCGCAAACGAAGAGGCCATTAACCGTCAGATGACGGGGACGGTGAAGAACGGGCCGACTTACGAGAGAATCATCGAAGGACTGACCAGCCGCGGCTTCCCTCCCACGTCACTGTTTACGTCACACGCTGAGCTACACGTTTTGTTACTTGCTCACGCCCCCCATTGCCCCGAAAAAGGCGCATTCTGTATAAACAAAAGTAGGTAGGCGGCATTTTGCTGCACTCCCCGATTTTGTTTTTATACTGTCAATGCTGAAAAAAGACTGATTGGGCTTTCCTGCAAATTTGCACAACTCCTGTCTAAAAAGGGGCTATAGATGCTGCTATCGAGGCTGTTCCAAGTCAACATGTCTTCTCAACATCACCTCACATCATAGTTTGTTTTACTTTACTCTGCTCCGCTCTAGATGCACCAGTTGTAAAATTTAGGGCCAATATGGATGTGTGAAGTAACAATTTGGACAACTGCTGATACCGCTGATTTTATTTATTTATTTATTTTGTTTTTGTTGTTATTTATCCCACCTTTTGTTCCAGGGAGACAAAGAAATCCTCATTACTAAAAACATAATCGAAATAACAATAAGTCTGTTTTACAACATGTAATTTTTGTTAAGTCCCTTTCCCTAATAACATTTTATATTGCTGTGAAAACATCAACAAAATTCTCCTTCAAACAGCTGCATTTATTCAAGTTTCTCACTCACTTTTACTGAAGAGAGCTTAAATGCATCATAATATAACACAGTATAACCTCTGTCAGCTGTTAGTTCTTACCACTGGCTGCTAACTGCTAACAGCTAACGACAACTAGCTATCTACTGACGTCACCAAAGACTTGTTGTTCACAATGTGGCATTGATAGTGAGTTTACCGCGTCCTTTATCCAAAGGTGTCCCACATAAGATCTCTGTTTGTCCCAACACATTTTTCTATTGTCCACGGGATGATGGGACGCCGTTAGTCTGAGCCTGCGCAAAATTGATGTGGCACAACAGAAAAACAGCGGCCACTGCCATCGATGAATGCCATCTTATTTGCTGATAGGCCGATGGCAGCCAACAAGGCGAATATCAGTCGACACAGATAAATATTGATAAATTGGTGCGTCCCTACCCGTCGTACAGCAAGTATGTTGACATGGCAATGCTTCCGTGTAGACTTAGAATGAAATCAACCCCTCTTTCCCCCACAGAAATCAGTCAGTGTGGACACAGTGTCAGAGTGAAGATGGAAACGTGTGTGACGAGTTTTAACAACAGTTCGATCTGATATCAGGCAGGAAGTGGATTTGAATTTGCTATTAAACCCCATCTCTAATTATCAGTAATAAAGCCCACGTGCAAACCGACATGTTGAGCTGTGACACAGCTGCATTTAATAACAAAATCTAAACAAGGCAACAGTAAACACATACAGTAAATACCAGATGACTGATGCAGCCTGCTGAGCTGGCAACTGGCAACTGGTAATGAATATGTGGCCGAGTTTTGACCTTCACTTATAATTCTGTCTAGGCTTAGCCAGAATTCAGTCTGGTCTTATTCATAATCATCTCATACATTAATACTTCTGATTTTTTTTTAAATGAGCCACAACCTTGAAAACTTCTGACAGGTTGCCAGGTACCCTGCTGGAGATCCCCCTCTTCAGGCTCAAGTATCGACGTAACTGATGTTTAGTATTTTAAATGGGTAGCAGCAGGATGCCTGGAGGATTTTCTAACACACACACACACACACACACACACACACACACACACACACACACACACATATACAGACAGGCGAATGTAAAAAACTCCTCCTGACTGGAGTTTGTGGAGGCAATAACAAACTTAAGGTTCCCGCTGGTCGGCTCTTTATACTCCACCCTTCCCCAAACCCCAGAGGCAGTGGCCGAGACATTAAAGCAGCCATCCATCTAACCAGACAGAGCCCATACATCAGCCATACTGCACATGAGTGATTATATGCACACACACACACACACACACACACACACACACACACACACACACAGGCTGAAACACACTTTCATATGCACACAAACACGTACATGTACACACAGACTTTAACACATAGAGCATGAGGAAATATACACAGAAAGGGCACTATGAATGCAGAAATATTAAGTACACACACACACACACACACACACACTTCTCATTTTCCCCGTGCAGAGGTCCCAGCGTCTGAGTGTGTGCAGCCTAATTATGTTGTTCCCTCACTCTAACAATAAGCAACAGTTTCCCTCCGGCCTTCTTCCAGGAAAAAGCTTCATTCCCGCGTTGATGAAAAGGAAAGAGGAAAAGAAAAGACAGAAACACAAAGCGTGAAAAGAAAAGAAATGTTCACGCTGCACCTGTAGTACAAACTCATCGGGTCCAGGGCTCTCACACACTATGACGTCTGCCAGGACGCAGAGGGACGGCTTGTTAGTTAGACTCAGTTGTCTGGTTTAATGAGTGATTCTGCTCCATCTGTTGTGATGATACAGTGTGTGCTAAACCTAAAATTAAAAAGGCAGAAAAAAGAGAGAGAACGAGAGATGTTGTAGAGGTATGTTTTGCTCTTGTTGCGTAGCTAATAGTTTAAGACACAGACGGGAAACACTGGGAGGAGGGATATGACATGCAACAATGTGCCCTGGGAATTTGCATCGTTATATGTGGAACGCCTTAATCACTCGACCAGCAGGATGTCCAAAAAATAATTTTAAAGATTAGACTTATGCAAAAAAAACCCCACTCAGAATCCAAACCTAACCTCTGAGGAAAAGAGAGAGATTTAGTTAAATTGTTTTGTAATGAAATATAATTATTTTGCTTTTGTGCCGTACAGGCCTACGTGGTTTGGCAGCAACCACGAGCAAACTGCAAACGGCATTGTCTTCAGAGTTGATTTTTTCAACATCATATTGTTATAAAGGGTGTCCTATAAAGAGGAAGAGATCAGCCAGGAAGAGAGAAAATGGATCTTAACCGACTGATTCTACTTGAACAAGATTACTGAATGTGTATCAGTCAGACTAACAAAATTGTTACTTTTTTCTTACAAATTCTTCCATAAGATGACTGTTAAACAAACATCAGGGGCCACAGGCATAAAACTAAGTGTAGATTTACAACTAAAACTGTGTGTACGCACAAAGGACGAAACATGCACATTCTTTTTGTCAGATTTATAAAGCCATGTGTACGCCTGAATCTGTTTTATTAACCTTGATCGTTGTGGCGCTCATCGCACGTACACGAGCCTCATTTCCACACCAACAGTTCGCCCCAAATGGACGTAAAAATATCCTTAAACATCTGTTTGCATATTGACACCTCCACCATTCATTAGACCTGTTGAAGAGAAATACAAAAATTGTTTTTCCAGACTGTCGCCAGTGGTGCCAGGACAGCATCGGTACCACTAATTCATCATATTTCTGCTAATAATCATCACAGTAAAGGTGCGGACACACCAAACTGACATCAAAGAACTAGGGGCGCAGAAAGCCAACTGTTGCGTCGTCTACGTCGCCTCACGTCGCCCTGTGTCAGTTGCATTTGAACACACTACACGGACTACATCTGACGGCCAAGTGGCACGTACGTTCTGCGCCTGCGTGAGAGAGAGCGGAGTGAGAGAGTGGTACATCCTGTCAGCCGAGGGGTTTCCTATCTGTGCAGCCGAGCACCGCAGCACCTCCACGGACTATTACATCCAGACGGTCCCGGTGTTTCCTCCGCAGGCTCCACTTCACTCAGCTGCCCGATAAACCCGCTGCTTCTTCCCACTTTAACCTGAATAACAAACCAGGGCTCGGTGCTCCGGTTGGATCCAAACGGAGAGCCGGGGTTAGCTGGGAAGCTAGCGGAGGCTAACTGGCTGTGCTTCCCTCCGGTCATGCTGTGGCTAACGCTCCGCTAGCCGCTCCCAGCTAGCTCCGGTTTGTTATTCAGGTTAAAGTGGGAAGAAGCAGCGGGTCTGTGGGGCAGCTGAGTGAAGTGGAGCCTGAGGAGGAAGCACCGGTTAGCCCCGGTTTCACTACAGGCAGATTCACTCGCTACAGGGGCGAGGAAATAAAACCTGAACAGCCAATCAGAGTGATCTCTCTCACCGATGAGTTCCGCTGCCGATTCAACATGCTCAATCGGCCGAAAAGCCGCTGATGCCGTCGCTCACCAACGGCCTGACTTCGGTCGACTGGCTTGGTGTGTCAGGACCTTAAAAGCAATAAATCATGATTGTTGACCATCAGATGGATGATCAATGATTGATTTATGGAGCTCATATGGAAACTGACTCTACAAAACGGTCCACTGGATAACATCAAACATCATTAACAGGGAGATGAATGTAAATTAAAATTATAATAAATGTAATCACTCATAAATAATTTGAAATTAACTTCATAAATGCGCCGTTCATTGACATTTTACAGAGCGCAGTGTAGACTGCAAAAACAACACAAGTGAAATTGTCAACCTAAAACAACCTAAAAACAATGTTATCCGTCTCTCAACTTATATTTAATCTCGTCTTCATCATTTCGAACACAGCTATCTCAGCTGTGTATTCCTGCTCTGAAGTCTGAGCGAGGTGCGCACATTCCCAACACACACTCCTTTATAAATACCAGTTCATGTGTGGAAAGGGTGTATGCATGCTTTTAGTTCCTACTCATTGTTTATTCCTCTGACCCCTGGTGCTTAACTGGAAGACTAATTTACTTAGGTGATTTTAGCTAAATGTTAACATCCCACGACAACAATCTTATCATGCTAACGTTTAAGGTGCAACCTTTTCTGATTAGCAGTCAACACAGGGTGCTGCTGATACTGATGGGAATGTCTTCAGTTCTGCAGGTGTTTGATCATAAACTGAAGTATTGGACAGAATAATGTTGACGATGATGGTGCTAGATGAAAATTCAATGACACACTTACTGTGCAGACAACTTGGAGCCAGAGGGGAAATGCTGACATATAACTGACACACTAATGTGAACATCTTGTTCTTTTTAGATTGAATATCGTTTAACGTCATGGTGCATCACAAGCTGTGATGTGTGTCCCAGATAGATAGTGACCATATTGTCCCTATTCAAAACAGGGCATATTTCTGACATACTGATAAAACTCAGTGTCAAATGTCTGCCATATGATACATCTGTGGTAACTTGATGTTGTAGTTTTTAAGGCTGAAGATTTCTACATCTAGAAACATAAACACTGACCTCTTGTTTGCCTGGACTTCCTCAAATATCGTGCCAAGGAAAGTGAGGTCTATGTGACACATAAAAAACGGGCTGCAGGTGTGTTTTCAAAGTCTTTTTTCCCTCTGACAGTGTGTTCGAAGAACGTGTAAGAAGAATATGTGAGTAACTTAAAGGATATGGGAGTTGTGTAAGAACCAAGAGGCCCATTTCCTATTCTTCTCTTTCCTTCTCGCAGTGGATGACATCAGCCTTTTTCCTCTTCCCAGAAACCCCCAGAGAGCGAGAGAATATTTCCTCGAGGCCGTGAACAGATAGAGAGAGACGCAGCGATCAGAGAGAGGGAGGTTTGGGAGATAATTTCCTCTTCCCAGAAGTCCTTGTCCAGTGCAAATCAGTTCCCACAACGCAGTTTGTTTGTCTTGACTCTCGGCTCGAGTCGTCCCTCTGGAAAAACAAGACATGCACTTGTCTCGGGCGCGGCTCTCGCTTGACCACACAGCCTTTCATCTGAAAATGAAACCCGTGTGTTCGTTCACCTCCGTCATTCTTTTCTGTACATGTTTATGAATTCTGGGATAATGAGGCTGAACTGTGTTTTGGTAGCTCACTGGACTGAAACACAGTGACGGGTTGATGTTGGGTCATGAACTGAACCAGGCTCAGGACACCAATTTGAAGTCTGAACATCATGTCTGTTGCACCAGCTACTGTAACTCTCATTGAGGGTTTTTTCATCCGTCTCACTGCAACAAATAGTTTCCATATTCTAAGATTATGAGTTTTTTACTGTTTCTGAACCGTTGGTAACTTCAAGAACGTTTAACAACAATTTGTGCTGATTTTTCCCAGAGCTGCTGTGTGTGTATGGTTCTTCCTTTCCTTTCATATCCTCCATTGCTTCCTCCTAACGTCATTTTATCAACGTTCTAACTGTAATCACGGCTTTCTATCGTTGCTTTTACACCTGTAGTGCGCTTCATTTGGTCTGACCTGTGTGTCTTCATCATTTGTCAGGCCAAGGACCAGTGGCGTAAGGTAGATACGATGAGCCCCAGTGCACACTAAGATAATAATATACACTATCTTGCATGTATTGTCTTGTCATGTGAGTCTTCAAACTGGACAACATTAACATGCATATTACCCAGCAATCATCACTGCATATTTGTATATCACAAAAAATACCCCCCAAGATTTTAAACCAACCAACAATGTCGTGATGTAACAATTGTCTAACACCAGATTCACAGAGTAGGCGTAAGCGTAGCTGTCGCAATTTCATGTGTTTTCAATTTATGATTATGTAGTTTTGGTCACCTAAAAGAGTCTTGTGCAGTGTTTGGTACTAAAAGACCCTCTAAGGCAGTGATAATCAACTACCAGCCCGTGGGCTAAATCTGGCCTACCTAATTGTGCTAGGTGGGCCCCCAAGGGGAACTGCCCATTGGTCCGACATCCCATTGTTCCGACCATATTAAACCCATTGTTCCGAAGTCCGTTCCGAAATCAACATGATGCCCTGTGGTTAAGGTCTGGTTAGGTTTAGGCACAAAAACCACTTGGTTAGGGTCAGGAAAAGATCATGGTGTGGGTTAAAATGAAAAAGAAAGTGACAATCACATAAGCTGTGAGCGTGCTCCGCCTCAAGCCTTTCCCAGCTGACCCAGAGCCGGTCGCAGCTCACCATCAAGGCAGAAATACGCCCGTTGGGAGCTGTTCAGTATTGCAGACAGTCGGACTAATTGGATGTTGGACCAATGGGCTGTCGGACCAATGACATGGACCCCCTCCCAACCATTTTGTGATCCACAATGTGATTTTGTTTGCACTTCTGATTTAAATAAGGTGCCTGGGTGCATAAAAAATATCAAAATGGAGCTTGTTTATCAAAAACAGTGCCAGAGAAGGGTTCCTGGACCCCTGACAGAGGTCTGGGCTAAGCATCGAATGTCCTCATGTCCTACAAACATCCCTGCATACACCTGACCTTTGCAGGGCTTTTGCAGGTGGACCCTGGCTACTTGTCATTATGCAAAAGGGGCATCTGGACGAAGCAGCTAGGTTAGACCTGCGCCAAGGAGTCAGATGTTCAGTTAGTCCCCTAAGTACATTTTGTTTCAATATTCAATGAGCATTAGCATTATCACAGTTAGCCACAGCTGTGAATGAACTGTCCTAACCAAGCTAGCAGCTAGCGTTAGGGTTAACTCCACCAAATATCGTTACTTCTGGCTCCAAAAATCCAAGATGGGGACAGCCAAAATGCATGGTACATGGTTGGCCTTGAGTTCTGGTTTGGCTTGTTTCGGATAGAAAGAAACCTCTGTGGATAAACCGGCTCCTGGTGAAACCCTCCTGAATGTCTGGATCAGGAATGAGGTGAGCACACATCAGCAGGTGCTGGGATGGCAGCTCGTCTTCGACAAGCCAAACAGCACTGGAGAAACATTTGCCCCTTTTACACTGCCAGATTTTCCGCGAATGTTGGGCCGTTTTACCGGCAAGCTGCGAGCGTTTAGACACACAGAGCTGGATTGGTGAGTTGTTCCGAGGTGCCCAATTTTCCTCCTCATAGGGTAGACATATTGGCGGAACCCTTTTAGTTTAAACAGACCGAGGTGGCCTTCCGCAATGGGAGGAGCTGTTGATGACGCTGCATGTGCGAGCCACTGGTGGTGGATAAACAGGAAACAGCTGATAGCAGGAATTAGCGAGCAGCTAGTAGCAAGAGGGAAACAAAAACCTGACAGACACTGTAAAGATGAGCAACTGGGGAGACAAGGAATTGCGCGCCCTCCTTGTCCTCGCAAACGAAGAGGCCATTAACCGTCAGATGACGGGGACGGTGAAGAACGGGCCGACTTATGAGAGAATCACCGAAGGACTGACCAGCCGCGGCTTCCCTCCCACGTCACTGTTTACGTCACACGCTGAGCTACACGTTTTGTTACTTGCTCACGCCCCCCATTGCCCCGAGAAAGGCACATTCTGTATGAACAAAAGTAGGCAGGCGGCATTTTGCTGCACTCCCCGATTTTGTTTTTATACTGCCAATGCGAAATAACAGCATCATCAGTCGAGACTGTACCTGGACCTCTTAGAACAGGCAGAAACAGGACAAAAAAAAGTGACACAATGTCAGATAATATTCGCAGGTGGGATAATTATTGTTGTATGAAAGGCTACAAAGACAAAGAGTTGTACACAAGCACCACACACTTCCATTTAACTCCTTTTTATGTTCTCTAAGTGCTGACAGACCAAGTTGGTTTATTAAATTTACCAAAAGGACATTTGTGAGTGCTGGCTTCTTTTCTTTTTTTTTTTTTCTCTAAGTACTGACAGACACAAATAATGATGAGGGTTACAAAATGATCGCCGTATCCATCTCGTTTACATTTCTCATCCTTCACAGTTACAACCAGCAAAAGTATTTAATAGCTTTTGACTTCATGCTAATAAAAACACCTGATATCAGAAAACCTTGTGGGCAGCCACACCACAAATGAACTGAGCCAAAATCCAATTGGAACCAGACCGAGGTCTGTACTGAGGTCTCGCCTCTTTTGAAACAGAATCCGGAAGTTCTGGTTTCACTTTGGCTCCATTAATAACGTTACTGGTCGTATATACTGTAGCTATCAGTGCCTGTGCATGTGGAATTCATATGTTTTGAAAGGGTGGACAAAAAATAGAAGATAAAAGATCATACAAAAGTAGACATCACGGCGTAGGTTTATGATTACAAGTGGAGCTTTTATACCATTAAAAATAATCTAATTGTGATAAACTGAAATTAAATTAGCAACCTGAAACACAAGTAAGAGATCCACATGCATCACTGATATACAAGGATCCCCAGCTACATCTGCTTTGCACAGGAGAAACAATGAATAAAAAGCAAAGACCAAAGACGACTGAAAACATGTCTGGACTCACCGTTATGAATCAAACAGGTCTTTATTAATACATGTATGTAAATCAAATATCTGAATTCCTCCTTAACTCACCTTTATCATCAGACCTTTCCTCTCTTATTGACATAAATCTTTCCCTTCCTGCTTTGAACTGAGTACTGATTCAAATTACAGGACTATATAATGGATTTATCATTGTTAGGAGGGTTGAGAAGTTCATCTCTACCTACGTCCTTTAACTGGGACCATCAGCTCTTCGTCTTCTTGAAGGAGCAAGTCTCATTTTGTTCCATTTCTTCCAGGAGAAAACTTTGGAAAAAATTCGCCATCACTCACACTCTTGTCCTGGATTCAAGAATGTTGTTTTGCTTTCCTGTGGAGAGTCTGACGTCTTCCAGTAGGACGCTGAAGTCACAGCTCAGAGCCATGAAATAAGCCCGAGGATCAGCTTCTGTAACCTCGAGAAGCAACAGGAGCAAAACTGGGCTTTTTGTAACAGACTCAGTAAAGAGCATGGAGAAACCCAAAACAAAATCAGGTCATGGCTCGTAGCCTGCCGAGCACATCTTCATATTCATGCAAGAGTTGATCCCATCCTGTGTGTTAGACGTTTTCCAGTGTTTGGCTCAGAATTGAAACTCTGGAGCATAAGAATAATCTGATATCATTGATTTTGAGTCTCTCTCAGACCAGACCACACTACATTGAAATAAAAAGACATTAAGGAGTTTCATTTCAACACCATTGTTCACCAGAGGATATTGAGACATTGGGCCCCTGGACACAGATATTCAAAAGGCCCCACCACCTCTCTTCCATAGGATAAAGACACACCAACGTGTTCTCATCCCAACATGTCAAATACCATCACTTTGTCAGTGGACCTAAATGGTAAAATTTGATAGCTATGTACCCTCCTGCGTCTGTTCCTTAAGTTCAGGGATGCCAGTTTCCGCTTGTTGCATGCATTGCATCAGTCAGGACCCTTGTTCAACTGCTGTTCACATGGAACCCTTCTTCACTTCAGCCTTCAAAGTTCTCATTTGGATATTTGCTACCACCACCAAGATCTGTACCTGCAGTGGCTCCGCCCAGGCCACTGTGGCGGCCCTCCTACTTGTTGCAGTGTAGCCTCAGAGGCTCCTGTCGCTGGCAACATGTGATGTCTTTTTTTAAATAAACTTACAGTGTGCCTAAAACACCTTTGTTTTACCTTTACAACATAATGGAAAGGAGAAATGAACGTCTGTGTTTACCTTTAGCTGGATTCAGACATGTTCCTCTGCCTGTTGCTGCTCCCTCTCTGTCCTCGTCCGCTCTTCAGTTTCAGTGAGCTCGACTACCCGATTTTCTTTTGACCAACTGGATCTGGATGAGCCATTTGAATTTGATGACTGTCCGTATTTATTTGAATATTGAGTACACGGACGTACATGGACGCAGAGCTCATTGAAACTGAAGAGCGAACAAGGAGAGAGAGGGAGCAGCAACGTCCGTGTACTCCATGTTGAAATAAATACAGGTGGTCATCAAATTCAAATGGCTCATCCAGTTGGTCCAAATTGGGTAAAAATTCAGCCATGACTGCTCCAAACAGAGTAACTCCTCGTGTTTGTAAGGTCACTCCAGCGGTAACTTCCTGCAACAACTCAAATCTTGTGAGACGTGAGATTTCAGAGCCAGACTTTCACTCGCTCAGTGTTTTGACTTGCCACAACAAACATGTCCGAATTTTTACCCGATTTTGACCAACTGGATCTGGATGAGCCATTTGAATTTGATGAGCGCCCGTATTTATTTGAACACGGAGTACACGGACGTACACGGACGCAGAGCTCATTGAAACTAAAGAGCGGATGAGGAGAGAGAGGGAGCAGCAACAGGCAGAGGAACATGTCTGAATCCAGCTAAAGGTAAACACAGACGTTCATTTCTCCTTTCCTTTATGTTGTCAGATAATTATACTAACAATCCGAGCCTATCTGTGTGAAAAAAATGCACTTTTAGTGGACGTATTTTGACGTTGTTTGATGCTGTCTGAGTGCCCTGTTATTTAATATAGCGCGCGCTCACGGGCTGCAGGCAGGTCAGCCCTAGCTTCGTACTGGAGACATGTCACATATTGAACATCCTATCACTCATTTAGACAAAAGTAGATCAGAAAATAGGGCAACAATAGGCAACAAAACTGTGGTTAGGTTTAGGAAAGAACATCATGGTTTGGCCTGAAATAGGTACGGTTGTTACTAATGTAATGTAATATCACAGGATGTGTGTCTTATGACATATGGCCCTATCCCAGCATGCTACACTTACTAGCACACTATATTGTTTCGTAAAGTAACTTGACGTTTGGTCTCACACAGGAAATGAACAGCAGGCCGCTGGTGAACATTTGTTTGACCCCTCTGTCTCCGATCCCACCAACCCTATATGGACTTTCTCACTCTTTATACTATGGTAGTTGCCCATGGCGTGCAAACTGGTGTCTTGCATAAACCGTGGAAGAAGCTGGTGTTGGTATCTTCCACAGATGTTTACTGACACAGTGCTGGCAACTTCATCAACAGCTGCTGCTGCATGGTGCATATTATACCGCCATGAAAGGCGCCTCTCCATCAGCATCTTACACCCAGATCATTGACAAAGCGGTATTTGACGAGTTTGGAGTGAGAACGGGCTGGACACAGACTATGTGATGGTTTTGCCTCTTTTTATGCCTCTGCACCGGTGATAGCCGTAGCTGGAGGTGGTATGTTTTTGGTGTTGTCTATCCGTATGTCCTTATGTCCATCCATTCTCTTGACTGAATATCTGAAGAACGCCTAGAGGGAATCTCTTCAAATTTGGCATAAACATCCACTTGGACTTTGAAATCAATAGATTAGAATTTGGTGGTTGAAGGTCAGATTATATCCAAAAGGTCAAAGGTCAATGTCACTGTGACATCATAATATTCTGCAAAACATTTTGTGTCCATTATTCAAGGCCATATCTCAGTGGTGGAGACATTTGGTCAGATACTGAATTGGTGACTCTAATCTTGAAACTGTGCTGATTGTATAGATCTGCTTCGTGTGAAGCATCCGTGTTTTCACTGACATGGATGATTTGCATCATTTTGTGGTGTTTTTTGTTCGGCTTTGGAGTTATTTTGTGTCTTTGCTGTTCCTTTGTATCTCTTTGTGGTCATGTTGAATCTCCTCCTGGTGGGTAATTTGAGTGACAGTTTGCAGGTGAAGGCCCCCTGATGCGTTGGGCCCCTGGGCCTTTGCCCTTTGGGCCCCTGGGCCTTTGCCCTTTAGGTCTGTTCAGTAATCCATCCATGCTACTCCCCCAAAAAGCAAAGGCCTTTTGATGAATTTAACAGTATGTAATGTGCTTCAGATTCTGTGCTAGCAACTTATAAGTAATTAGATGTTGTTTTTTTAATAAGTGTGTAGCTGCCAGCAGCAGGCCTGTATCCACCGCAGGTCCAATTTTACACTTCACAAACCGCTGCAGAAAATATTTCTTTCCCTGCTGCAGTGAATTTAGTCCAAATGAGCTTTTTATGTGTTTGACTCTGAATCAAGAATGCTGCAATAATTTCCTCCTCAGAGAAAAAAAGATCCTAAAACTGTTTTTTTCATATCCATTATAACTCCAGCAGGTTGCACCGACCTTATAATGCTGATACCAGTGGGTTTATAGACGTCCCTGAACTAATATAGTTACACACATTTTCTGCACAAGAGCCAAATGTGTCCATCTGTTTGGAAAATGCTTTTACCTGAAACACATGAGAAGGACTTTACTGATCCCGGTGTGGACGAGAAGTCATTTCCTGCTCCATGTAGCTTTGAAATATTCTGTTGCAACATCTCTGTGGTGAAACTTACACACATACAGGTGCCTTGAAGGAAGGTTTGATCAGGTGTATGATGGAACAAAATCCTTCCGAAATAGAAGAAATAAAGCAAATAGGTGCTCTCACAACATTGCTGTGATCCGGACATAATAATGTGACACATGTAGCCTGATTATGTTGTAGAAGGAAGAGCAACAATACTAAAATGTTGTGACTGACCACAAAAACTTCAATGAAGGCAGGAAGTCGATGCAGAATTATCTGATAGTTTGAATATTCAGTTGCGTTCTACAAACTATCCTTTTGCTCAACATCTGTGTTTGCCTTGTGAATGTTTTCACCTCGACACAACATGTCAGGGAAGTCTGGCACCAAGAAAACTCCCAGAAAGAAAATCAAAGCGTGAAAGAACAAATGTTTCCCTCCTGCAACGTCCGAGAAAGACTGTGAGAGATTTACTGTCTCGTAATGCTCTCGCTTTCATCGTCTCCATCCACCTGAGTGCTTTCACATGTTGTCAGTGGAGCAAGAATGCGTGTATTCCTCCTCCTGAGAAAGTCGGAGTTTAAAAGTATCGAATGCTTTTATGTGACAAACACGCAACAAAATATGCAATCAGCTGGTCAGTTACATCTTTTTTAAATGTGTCTGTGAAGTTGTGATGTTTTGTCACACACGGGCTGTGACTGATGCTGAAATGATTTGTCCATTAGTCAACCAACAAAAAGTTATTCAGCTCAGCATCTGTTAAAGGAACAGTGAGTAGCATTTAGGGGAATTTATTGGCATTTAGCGGTGATGATTGCGGATTGCAACCAGCTGAAACTTTTTAAGCTTAAAATTCCTTCAGTGTTCACTGTTAAGGAGGTTTTTATCGGGAGCCGAAGTATCTGCAGAGGTCTCTTCCTCTCAGAGACAAACAGACCAGGTGATTAAAATTGGTGTAATCACAGAATAAAGCAGTTTCACCTTACAAATCAGAAGCCCTTTTTAAAGAGGAGTTGTGCAAATTTGCAGGAAAGCCCAATCAGTCTTTTTTCAGCATTGGCAGTATAAAAACAAAATCGGGGAGTGCAGCAAAATGCCGCCTACCTACTTTTGTTTATACAGAATGCGCCTTTTTCGGGGCAATGGGGGGCGTGAGCAAGTAACAAAACGTGTAGCTCAGCGTGTGACGTAAACAGTGACGTGGGAGGGAAGCCGCGGCTGGTCAGTCCTTCGGCGATTCTCTCGTAAGTCGGCCCGTTCTTCACCGTCCCCGTCATCTGACGGTTAATGGCCTCTTCGTTTGCGAGGACAAGGAGGGCGCGCAATTCCTTGTCTCCCCAGTTTCTCATCTTTACAGTGTCTGTCAGGTTTGTGTTTCCCTCTTGCTACTTGCTCCTCCCACAGGTCATCAACAGCCCCTCCCGTTGCGGAAGGCCGACTCGGTCTGTTTAAACTAAAAGGGTTCCGCCAATATGTCTACCCTATGAGGAGGAAAATTGGGCGCCTCGGATCAACTCGCCAATCCGGCTCTGTGTGTCTAAACGCTCGCAGCTGGCCGGCAAATCGGCCCAACATTCGCGGAAAATCTGGCAGTGTAAAAGGGGCAAATGTTTCTCCAATGCTGTTTGGCTTGTCGAAGACGAGCTGCCATCCCAGCACCTGCTGATGTGTGCTCACCTCATTCCTGATCCAGACATTCAGGAGGGTTTCACCAGGAGCCGGTTTAATCCACAGAGGTCTCTCTCTCCATAACAAACCGACCTAGTGAAAACACTGAATAAAGCAGTTTCATGTTAAATAAAATCAGTGTTTTTCCAGTTCTCTTGTCACTAAGGGGCTGCTGACTACAGTGGCTGACGCGAAAACCTGAATGTCCGTATTTTGAGCCAGTGTTTGGTTTGTCCATTCTGGGCTACTGTAGGAACATGGCGGTGCAACATGGTGATTTCCGTAGATGAGGACCCGTTCCCTATGTCGATATAAACAGCTCAATCTAGGGTAATGAAAACACAATGATTCCCATTTTTGGTTCATTATACACGCTTATATAAATACTTATTACATTATATTCCATTGCTGCCAATATATCCCCCTTAATCCTACACTGGACCTTTAAACTAACCAAAATTCTCTTCCCTTTACTGTCTTAGACATGACTATTTGCTGCTTTCTTGGTCGTCTACAGTATGATAGCAAACTTAATATTTTTGATTTTTGGACTGTTAGCTTGAGAAAAACTGTCAGTTCAGAAATATAAACTTTGGCTCAGGAAAACTGTGACATTATGCAAAATGTCCTGACATTTCATTGACCAAAGAATGAATCTAGAAAATTATCGACTTATTAATCGATAATGAAAATTACCTTAAGTTGTAGCCCTATTTGTGATAACATACAGTAATGTAACACTGGGGTGCTGTCATCGTTTCCATCCACAAACGAGTGAATATGCATGGTAATACTGAGAGACTTTTTAGTTTATTGTACTTTTTCAATGATGCATGCAAAACAATAAATCTGTTTATTTCTGAATGAGCCAGAAAGACTGGAGTTGAAACGATGACGTAAATGGTGCAATTTGTAATCTGCTGTCTGTATATTTCTGTCAGTGGACACATTTCTCAGTGAAGACCAGACACAATATAGAGGAAACTGCCATTCAAGTGTTAACAACAACATATTTTATACATAGAATCACCATGTTATAGGACCATTACAGGACTTTTCATGCTACATTTCTCTTACTTTATTCACAACAGAGAAACTGGCATGAGAAGAATTAAAGATGGTATTTTCTTACAGTAAAGTTACAGTAAATTTGAATGAGAGAACAGAACAATGCTGATCTCATCCAGATGCTGCAGTGACTAAACACAGTCTGATTTGTATTCCTCGTGATGTTTGTGACTGTGGTTAAAAGGCTCTTCACGCGTTCCACATGTTCTCATAAAGTGAGGTTTCCTGCCTGTTGCATAAGCAGCACATTACTACTGTTACAACCATCTTTGTGTGTGTGACCTTGAGCACACGGTCAGTAAACCAAGAATGTTGTTATGCTCTGTTCACTTACACACATACATAGATACATAGATCTGTGGTGATGGTGTTTTCCAGCTGGACAGTCAGGTACCAGAGTGCCAGCTGGATCTCAGCCCCGAGCTGTGCACCTGTTCCCTGGGCGCTGATGCAAACTCCCTGTCAAAGTCTAACACATAAAGTGTTCACCAGCAGCATGTTAGCATAAAGTTAGCAGCATGCTAAATGACTGTAGTTCCATTCTGGTTGCAGTTTGAAAGCATTTTATTGAATCAGAGCCACACATCAAATCTCTTTATGCTTATTTTTTAGCAAAAGTTATAGGTAACTTAATGCTTAAGAATTTAAACTCAAAGACATTCAAAGAGCTAAAACATCTCACCAGATTAATTATTTCCTGTTCATATGAGTACCTGAGTGTGTTTCATATTGCTGGCTGAGGCTGACGGGGATGTCATCAGTTTTGCAGATGTTAAGTCATAAAGCAAAGTACTTCAGACATAAAGGGATCACCAAATATATTTCATCTTGAGGGGGGCATGCGCATGTGGCAATCCATCCCATAGTTGCTGAGACATTTCATTGTAAACCACTAATGTGCACCTTATGGTAGTCAGGGGATCCGTCATTAGGATTCATCGTCTGGGAGCCATTATCACGCATCCAGTCGCTGTTGAGATGTTTTAGTCTGTTCCAAAGTGGTGGACAGACGGACAGACAGACCAGCCTGGTCTTGGAGAAATATGCGAACTGACCACGATGACCTCTTAACACTAGGGCTGTAGTCTCCTGGTCGACTAGTCGATTATTCGGTCGCTATGCTCTCGTCCGACCAAATTCTCATTAGTTGAATGACAGATTAAGTTACCTGTGAAAATGGGGGTGTTTTCAAAACACTCCCCTTTGTTGACAGAAAGTTGAACTCGCCCACCCTCACGCTCAGCGTCGCGGTGACGCAGACCTCCTGTCTGTCTCTGTAAGCTGACACCATTTCCCTCAGTGGAAATGAAGCTTGTATTTACTTGTATTTCACAGATAAGAAACAATAAATTGTGAAGACAATAAAGCCTCCACTAAAATAGCATTTTAAGTCTTGTGTGTGATTTATCCTTGAAGGATTTATCCTGGCTTCATATGAGCAGAGGAAATCTCCACTCGTCGCTAGGCTAATTTATACCATGTAAAATGCCATAGGCTGGTGCTAATAACGTTAGCATGTTGTATTTGTTTGGAAATCGTGTTTAGTATAAGACAGTTGTTTTGTCAGTGAATGTTGTGAGTTGTAATGGAGCCAAATTATGTGCCATTACCTTTGTTACATGTTGCTGTTTTTTATCCCTGGTTTTATATGAGAAGAGGAAAAGGTCGCTAGCTGCTAGCCTAATTTATACAATGTAAAACGCCATAGGCTTGTGCTAATAATATTAGCATGTTGTATTTGTGGGTGTCTGTGAATGCTGCGAGTTACAGTGAAGCCAGTTTGTGTACTTGTGTTTGAGATTGTCTCTATTAAGCCATGTTTAATGTGTGTTTAATGTGTGTTTTGAATCAACTTTATATATAAAGTTTGATTTGAACTAAACTCTACAGCACTTAACACAGTCCTCCACCGCCAACTAGTGTTTTGGAGGTGTAACTGCAGAGTGACACAGACACACCACCGCATACGTAAAAATAACGTGCAGATTTTTTTCCCCACGACTAATCGATTAGTTGAAGATTATGTGCGACTTTAGTCGACCAAGATTTTCTCTGGTTGACTACAGCCCTACTTAACACAGCATTCTGCGCTGGAGGCATGTGTTTCGTAATCTCGCTTGTGATCTGTAGCGTTTGTTGTGTGATTTTATTGTTTTGTTAAATGTTGTTTTGTATTTATGTGAAACAGCTGACGTCCTGGGAGGCAAGACATATTTCTGTTTTTTTTTTTCTGACAGTAGAGGGTTTTCAGACATATTTTACTTTTGAACTCTGAGGACCTCCTTGGAGTTGCGGACCCCATGTTTAAGACCCAGTTTCTAAACCTGACTAAGTAGTTTCAGTGCCTGAACCTAACCATGCCACCACCACATAATACAGTATGTGCAAACTTGTACATATTTGTACACATTCCATGTTATCATGAGATATAGCACCGACAGTCATACCGCTAGCAAGGAGACATTTTCTACGAAAAGTATCGCACCAAAATTTGTACATATTCCACATTATCATGAGCCAGTAATCTGTGCGTAACCCACGTATTTGGGAAGGCTGTGATCACCTGAACAGCGCGCTGACGACAGTACAGAAGGAAGCAGTCCTTGAAGGAGGCAGATTGTGGTTGTGGATGGGTTAGACAACACTGGACTTTCCCCAGAGACAGGTGTTCAGAGCCATGTGAACTCTGAGTCATTTTAAGATGCGTCGTCAATATATATATTTTTCTTTCTATAACTTAACATTAAATACGTAACTTTACATCAAGTATGTAACATGATCCACGGTGCACTAATTTAAAGGATATCATACAAAACCTTGTATTAGGACACATTGCACTGAAACACACCAGTAATAAGGTGCTAAGTGTTTATCTGGATGTTGCATTTAGCTACCAGAGAAATGCAAAGTGACAAATACTCGTTAAACTTTGGTGCATGTAAAAGGAATAGAGATGAAAGTGTTAACATGGGTTTGACACTTTCATTTGGTTTTAAATGTTCCATTTGCATCAGCAGGAAAAGACGGGGTTGGGACATGTGGCAGCAGAAGAAGAGTGCGGCCATTTAATAAAGGAGGGAGAACAGGATGAGGTCAATTAGATTTGGGATTTTGACGGATAAAAGATGGCGATACATGAAAGACAGAGAAACCTATGGTAGATTAAGAAACCAGAGAGATATTAACTGGAATTAATGTTAAAGTAATAAGACAACAGGAGGGATCAGTGGGGAGGGATGGATGGAGGGAGGGGAGTTATTAAATCATGTTGGGGATTAGAGGGTTGGCAGAGAGAGGTTGTAAAGCTGTCACCTCCTCTGGCCAGTGGACACTGAGAAATATCAGAGTGGGGAGAGGAGGAGAAAAGAGGAGAGGAAGCCTCGAGGAGGGTGGAGGAGGATAAGGAAAGGAGGAGCAGGTAGTAAGAGCAGAGACAGAGGGATGAAAGGATTAAATAAGGAGGATTAAAGAAGGGAAATAAAGAGCAGTGAGGAGGAGGAGGCTCGAGGAAGATGAGGAAATACTGAAACATGAAGTTATAAATTAAAGAGATTAAATGAGAAGAAGAATCGCTGGGAGTAATGGAATCAGGTCCGCTCTCCACTGATAAATCAGACGGGCAGTTAAAATGAGATTTTTCAGCTTCCCCTTGAGCGCCCGGCCACATTTTCACCTCGTCCTCCTGTAAACACAATAAAACTACTTAATCCCTCCAGCAGGAGCAAGAAACGCTCCGTTTTGTTCTCCGGGGAGATGGAGGTCAGAGAAAACATTTGAAGTATTCAGAGGCTCTGATTTTACAAGGCAGGTCAAGAGTGTATACAGCGGGGTTGTAACAGGGGCGTCAGGTTGCTCCTGATTAAACACTGTTCGGCAGCAGCAACTTTCACAGCATCTTCCTCCAACATGCAACAGAGCTGTTTTTTCATGCCTCAGTGCTGGCGCAAATGTCACAAATGTCCTCAGCAAAGAACAGATGAGATTTTGGTGGTCAAAGGTCAAGGTCACTGTGACCTCATCTGTCTCATTCTTGTGAACGCAGTATCTCAAGAACAGCTTGAGGGAATTTTTTCAAATTTGGCACAAACGTCCACTTTGAGTGAAGGATGAACTGATTAGAATCAGGGCTGGGCATTTTCTGAAAAATTAGGATACCAGTCAGGGTCTAAAATTATCAACTGCCAAGTGTTACATTCAGCTTCTCATCGACTGGTGTAATGGCAGAGTCGAGCCATTTCGGTGTCGGTGTGAGTTTGTTGGGACACCCAGCAGCACCCAATTAGAGTTTGGTGGTCAAAGGTCAAGGTCACTGTGACCTCGTCATTCACATTCTTTTCAAGGCATCATCTCAAGAACATCTTGAAGGAATTTCTTCAAATTTGGCACAAACCTCCACTTGGACTGATTAGAACTTTGGTGGTCAAAGGTCAAGGTCACTGTGACCTTGTATCTGTCTCATTCTCATGATACCGATGTCTCAAGAGGGCCTTGAGATGATTTCCTTAAATTTGGCACTCACTTGGACTCAAGAATGAACTGATTAGAAATTGGTGGTCAAAGGTCAAGGTCACTGTGACATTGTCATTCACATTCTTTTCAAGGCATCATCTCAAGAACATCTTGAAGGAATTTCTTCAAATTTGGCACAAACCTCCACTTGGACGTACGAATGAACTGATTAGAACTTTGGTGGTCAAAGGTCAAGGTTACTGTGACTGCACAAAACATGTTTTTGGCCAGAACTCAAGAGCCCTAATGCTAATTACGACAAAATTTCTCTCAAATGTCTGATAGGATAAAATGATGAAGTGAAGGCGGTTTTTTATCCAAAAAGTCAAAGGTCAACTTCAGTGTGACATCATAATGTTCTGATATTTGGTCAGATGCTGAGCTGGTGACACTAATCTTGGGTGTCTACCATGAAACTGTGGTTTTTGTGGAGGCATACAACCACAAGGCGGTAATTCTAGTTTTCTTTTGAAGCTTGAAACATTCGGGAGCACAATATTTTCCATATTTAGGAAGTCCATTTTAGACTTTTTATTCAGTCCTTATTTAAACAAACTTTCCCATCAACTAACGTCGGAAGCTCCACACAAAGAGTTGACATTTCAGAGCAGAAACAGTCTATTTCTGGAGTGTTGTGTTCAAGAATGTAGGTTAGAGGGTCGATGTGATACAGTATCTCCTTCTCTGTGTGTTTCTTATCTGATTGTTTTATGTCTTTATTTCTAGTCTCTTCCATCCTCTAATCTTAATCTGCGTCCTCTCACAGTTTATCTCGCCATTTACATTAGAAGCAACACAGGAAAAATAAAAATGCCATTCCTCACGACATTTAAACGTGTTTAATGATGGAAGTCCAGACATGGCTGAAAACCTGGACGTGGCACGGCTTGTTTTGTTTACTCATTGTTTGTCCCCAGCCCCCATGGAGCAACAGGAAGAGGAAATAAAGATGGGTCGAGCTGATAACCATGGGAACTTTTTCCTCAACAATGTCATCCACCTCTGTGTGCATGTGTGCTACACTTTATCAGGATATCTCAGAATGTTGTCAGGGGTTTGTCACTTGGTGGGCATTAGGTTTTTTTGGCTTGAGGATCAAATGATTTGTCATTTTTACCATTTGATCATTTTTATTTTTAATGTTGTGTCAGTGTATTTGTGGGAAAGTTCGACTCTAGAGGCTTTCAGACGAACAATGCACAAACATGAATGCTTACGGACTCTGCAGCTGTAAAAGTTGTAGAATAATTGTTGGTTTTGCAGAGGAACAGATACAGTTCAGTGTGTTGAAGGTGAAACAAAGGTCACATTGGCGATGTGAGTCATTCCACCTTTGGCAGGGGTGTTTCCTGCTCTCCTCCTCAAAATGAACTTGAACAAATTTCTGGCTTTCCTCTGAGACAGATGCCAGCAGTAGTACGCTGGCTTCACAATAGTTTGAGTAGATTCCAGAAGTGACTCAGAGTAATGACAAAAAAAGGTGTCAAAACATTTGTACGGTACTACTGTTACAAAAGGCTTGAGTCACTCCATGAGACTAAACTCTATCAACGTGGGACACAGTGTCCTCCTGCGAGGCTGATGCTGAGAGCAGGAGCCATTCTGGCTGGTAGGCGTCTTCTGACCAGCCCCTCCTCTCTTGATGTGGGCAGTTCAGGATTTATTTCATGAGTAAAATGGTGGATGACATAATTTGAAATTGTCACGCTGTGAAAAATAACAACGCAAAATGCCCAGTCATAGCAACATGTAGAACAGCAGGAGTTCAGTCACTGGATTTGCTGCATTTACTGTATTAGATTCGCTCACAGGCTCATAAATCTGGGCAGCTGATGAACTTTGAGACTCAATTTGCATGCTGATAATCCCAACATTTGATGAAACAAAGAGCTAGAGAGTCAAAAATGGAAGAAACTAGCATGGTTTATTAGCTATGTTGCACCATCCACATGTATTTAACCTCCTGCGTCGGTGCAAATACATCTGCATGAATTTATTGTCCTGTTAGCAACCAAGCTAAGTAAAAGAGCTAATGCCACCAAGCGTCTAGAAACACATACTGTGGAATTATTATGTTCCAGTTGTATCACATCAGTGGCTAATAACAAGTCGGACTGTTGACCTTACAGTGTCTTCCACACACACCTTCATTCAGCAAACTTTAACGTCAGTGTGCCATTAGTTTGGAGAAGCAGGCTGGAGTACTGACCCAGAAGCTAAGTAATGTACTACTGTGGATGAGGTCAGCATCAAAATGTATTTTAGCCAGTGTCAGTTTAAATGTACACTATATTTAAAATATTTTTACCACTTAACCTTGCTGCCAGACAACCCTCTCTGACAGGGAAGCCTTTAACAGCTCCAGTTCCCCATCTCTGCTCTCGTCAGGGCCACCAGACTCCATTGACAAAAACAGTCATTTTAGCTTGCCGAACAAAGGAGCTGCTGGTCTGCTGCTGCTTTGATGAGTTACTTTGTTTGTGTTATTGTGTGACTGTGGTGAAAATGAACTGATTCTTTTAAATGCGGAAGACACACAATAACAAACAACCTAACTGATCGAAGCAGCAGTCGACCAGCAGCTCTTGTGTTCAGCAATGTTAAATCACTGGTTTTCTCAATGGAGTCTGGCTTTGAAAAGAGTCATAGAACAGATTATGTCTACTGTCACAAATCACTGCTTGACAGTAAGGTAAAGCAGTAAAAATATTCTAAATACAGCATACACTTAAACTGATACTGATTTTTTTCTAACTTTGCTGTTGACCCCGTCCACAGCAGTACATTGCTTAGCTTCTGTGGCAGTACTCGTGCCTGCTTGTCCAAACTGGAGGCTTGCTGACTGACATTCTCTGTATGTAATACACTAGTAAGATCTGAACTATCCCTTTAAAGACTTATCATAACAAGTCAAACTTTAGCGACCTCCACTGCAGCACGAGCCACGTTTCCTTCGTCTATTTGTAAACTTTAAAACACTAAAACAATTTCTGACATGGATGAAGCAGTTGAATACATCTGTAGTTAAAACTAGAACTGTACAACGATGCTGAATCTATTTTACTCATTTAACGGTAATAACCAGAAAGTAAAGCATCACCCTCCTCTGTGACCTGCAGTCGACCTGAATCTGACCGAAAACAAAACAACGTAAACACACATAAACAAACTGTTTATAGTCTCCAAAAGTTGACATGATGTCCTCATCCGGTTGCCTTTGCCACAGTGTATTGTTGTGAGAGTGTGTGTGCACGTGTGTGAGGATGCCTCGGATGTGTTTGTGTATCTCAGGTTTGCGCGTGTGTGTGTGTGTGTGTATTAACATAAGTGTTTTTGTGAAAAATGTTCAGCAGAGTGTGTCTTTGTGTTTAAATCAAACCGACAGACAGAGGAAACGAACGATGGGTTTCCTTCAGGGATTTATTTAAAAACTTGTGTCAACACCCAAGTTTCCTTTGGACAAAACACACACACACACACACACACACACACACAGTTTTTATGTCAGATGAGCAGAAAGGAAGAGACAGTATGTTCCTTGTCTGTCTCCGTGGTGACAGGTCTGAGGAGGTCGTTTCCTCCAGTCAAGTGTTAAACACAACTGAACGATGATGTGAAACGTGATGTTGTCAAACTTACGTTACACTACACAACATCTATCTACAGCTACAAAAAATATCGTTGATTACATCTTAATTGTTTCAACACAAAAAGAAGAAACTAATTTCTCTCTGTCTCTTTCACTTCGTCACTTAAACCTGAAGTGACAGGTTTACTGTTGTTTCGATTGTAATACTGTTTATTCAAAGTTATTAACTTGTCACCGCACAAACACACCAGTAAATTTTCAATTTATTTTTCTTCTTAATTTACTCCCCTCTCTTATTTTTCTGCCTCTTTCTTTAAATGCGCCCTTTAATTTTGTCCCTTGGAAAGTACACAAATCAAAAACTGTCACATACACAACTGAAATGATTTAATTTGTTCACAATCAGCTCCCAGAGGATGTGTCACAGAGAAAACTACAATTAAAATCTCAAACAAGACAGTTTATGAAAGTAATAAAGAGCATTAGAGAGGATCAAGTGTCATTTTGGGGAATTACAGGGGAATGCTTTTAATTTGAAAGGGTTTATCCCAAGGCTACTATTTAGTGGATAAAAGGTACAGGATATTAAAGGCTGTGATTAAGTTATGAGTCATCCACAGTTGTTTTGCACTCTGTTAGTAGCATTAAGGCTCTGAAACTCATCATCATTTTTCCACGATGACAACAGAACATTTTGAAGCCTTTTGAAGTTTACGCTATAGAAATGAGACACAGAGACTCTGCTGTGTTTGAAAAGAAAATGTCAGCTTATCGGTGCAATGAGAGAGTTCCCTTCATAGTGTACTGAAAACAGTAAACAAGTTTAAACAGTAATCTTGCCTGAGGTGATATAAATTGAGATTTCCTGCACATTTTGGCGTCATTCAGTGGAGCAGCAGCGACGTGAAACCTCTCTGACTGTCTCTCCTCTCTCAGCAGGCGTCTTTGGATCCTGTTGAGCTCTTTAAAACCTGCTGACAAGATGCAAGGCAGCCAGCCGCTATGAGAGATCATGATGAATTATCATATGATAACATGGGCAATTTCTGCTGGAACCATGCTCGCAACCTTGGCAAGTTACCCGACCACCTGAAATAATTTCATGCTTAGGCTACAGTTACAGTGGAGGGAAGTAGCTCTGCACTTCAGAGACTTTTCATCACTTCCAAATGTTGTGTTGTCCTCACGGAGGGATTACCGAACAGATCTACTGGACACGGGCCCAGAGGCCCAGCGAGGTCATGAGACCCATGGGATCAGAGCGTCTGTTTGAAACGACTGTTAACATTTCTTGTTGGAAAGTAAATCACACAACAACAAACAGATACAAACACACAGACAGAGATACAAAACAAGTACAGAGAGACACAGGACAACCACAAAGACACTAGGGGAGGCAGTCAGATTGTACCTAACTGAGGTTGCCCATGGTAACCCATCGTGGGATATTTATGTCGTACAGTTTCCTGCTTGTATGAGAATGACAAAATCAGGGGCAGAGTGAGTTTTTATAATATATTATATGTTTGCCTTGCCAATGCAATTATTTAGTCAAGTTAGATGAAAACGTGTGCAGCAGCCTTTTGTAAAGATGACTTTACCTCTTTTGCGCTGTCAACATCATGTTTTTAACAAATATTTAGATAATTAATTATTGATTTATGTGAATTGATTCCAAATTGTCTACATCGGCATCGTTATGCATCCAAGAAATGATAATTTCCCCCACCCCTGGACCACACTCAAAAAAACTACAGAGATGCAAAAACCCCCCAAAGGAACGCAAAACGACAACAAAAAAGAGATGCAAAACTACTGCAAAGAGATGCAAATCCATAAAAAAGAGACACAAAACACCCACAAAGAGATGCAAGATAACAACAAAGAAACACAAAACTACTACAAAGAGATGCAAGACAACATTAAAGAGACACATAACTACTTTAAGGAGGTGCAAAAATACCTCAAAGAGGTGGAAAACCACAAAAAAAGAGACACAAAACTACTGCAGAGACACAATATGACCACAGAGAGATGCAGATCCATAAAAAGGAGACACAGAACACCCACAAAGAGATGCAAGACAACAACAAAGAAACACAAAACTACTACAGAGATACAAAATGACCGCAAAGATTAAAGTGCCACAAAACTACTTTAAAGGGATAGTGCACTCAAAAATGAAAATTCAGCCATTATCTACTCACCCATATGAGGCTCTGGTGAAGTTTTAGAGTCCTCACATCCCTTGCGGAGATCGGGGCTAGCACACCTTATGGCACACGGCGCCCCAAACTAACGTCCAAGTACACAAAATTGAATCCACAAAGTATCTCCATACTGCTCATCCGTAGTGATCCAAGTGTGCTGCAGCCCCGACATAAAAAGTTGTTTCGAAAAACATCATATGAACTCTGTTTTTAGCCTCACTGTAGCCTGTAGCTCTGACTGCTTCTCTGTGCTCATGTGTGCGCGCTCAGGGTGATCAGTGATGCACGGTCTCTGAAGAGCAGCAGTCTCGTCAGTACTGATGTCCAGATTCTCAAGTGCAGGCATCGCCAATTCCCAGTCTGAGCAGCAAAGACTTTCCTCATCCGTTGGCATTGCTTTGCATTTGAAACAACTACACCACCAGGTTTCCAGTGCTCGACTCCGGTATTCTGCGGCTGGCTGAGGGTTAGGCTCATGAGCTGCGGCGGCTGCTTCGTCCAGTAGCCTGAGTTCCGTGCGTATACTCGGGCTCAAACAAATACGGCTCCACAAAGAAATGCTGTTCCTCCTCAGTTTCAAAGTCTTCAGACATGTTGGGCTGTCCTTTGCTAAAAGACCGTAGTGCACATTATCTTTTAGCTCTGTGGTTACTGCTGTCTCCCCCTGCGGTGCACGTGTCACGTGATGTAAACACGGGTGAGCAAAGCTCATGCTTTCGCTGGTCTCGCGCAAGCGCTCAGTTTTTCGAAACAACTTTTTACGTCGGGGCTTCAGGACACTTGAATCACTACGGATGAGCATGTTGGAGATATTTTGTGGTTTCAATTTTGTGTTCTTGGATGTTAGTCTGGGGCGCCGTCAGCCATTAGGCGTGCTAGCCGCTCCCCCCGCCGATCTCCGCAAGGAATGTGAGGACTCTAAAACTTAACCAGAGTGTTCCTCAGCATGAGGGTGAGTAGATAATGGCTGAATTTTCATTTTTGGGTGCACTATCCCTTTAAGGAGATGCAAAAATACATCAAAGAGGTGGAAAACCACAACAAAGAGACACAAAATGACCACATAGAGATGCAAAACAACATTAAAGAGACATAAAACTACTACAGAGAGACTGATAACACCCACAAAGAGATGCAAAATTATTTTAAAGAGACACAAAACTACTACAAAGGGATTCAAACCCACGACAATAAGAAGCAAAATGACAAATGACAACTTCAAAACAACATCTTTTCAACTGAAATTCTTCAGTACGGGTGGGAGCCTTCCACATATCTGTGGCCTTTGTCTCATTATCTATCCATGGTTGTGCTGTGTCTTCTTTCTGTAGTAGCTGCAGTGAGTTCAGCTGGCTAATAAGCGGACTGTCTTTCCTCTCTCAGCAGATACTCTCTCCTTGCTGTTCTCAAACTAAACTCCTTCCACTGGCCAGCTACCACAATAGTAAACAGTACAAAGTGATAAATTGACTTGTTTCCTTCATGAACTGTTCCCACATTAACACACCCAGTCCTAACTGCACATATAGTTCCTGTCTGCTGTGATTTATTCAGGTGTCCGCGAGCTCGCTGACGACACCTCTAAAGTGCAGAGGGAATAAGGGAATAAGTCAGAAAAGCTAAACTATGTTCATTGGTTTGTTTTTGTAAATGTGCAGTGATTCGATTAGACTTGAAATTTAGATTGTTGATCTCCTAAAACATACACTAGTCCCAGCTGGAGTTTGAATTAAATTATCTGAGTATCGGATTCATCGCCTTGTTTTGGAAAATTAAAAGCTCTTGTGTGTTTTGTTCAGTGTGATTACCACAAAACCAAACTTAATCTGACAGTAATGTTCTTGGTTTTCACTCTCTGTGAACAGAAAGCAAATGCTGAGGTCGTCTTACAGCACGCTCTTTGAGAATCTGTCACATTGTTTATGGTCTAACTGGAGCTCTGGGCTCTGTTCATCTCATTTACTCTGTCCCTCTGTGTGTGCTTGCTTTTAGAAATGTTGTATTAATAGGTCCCCTGGATATTGTGCTAAAAAGACCTCCAGTCAGTGGTTTTTTTTTTTCAGATGAAGAGGTTGGTACGCCTCTTTGGTTGGAGTCTTGTCTCCTCCAATATAAATGTAAACATCTTAAGTTCTAGTAATAACTTATCTTTAAAGGTCCACTGTGTAGGATTTAGAGGGATATATTGGCAGAAAAGGGACATAATATATTAAGTATGTTTTCTTTAGTGTGTAATCTACAAAGGGAGCGAGTCCTCGTTGATGGAGATCACTGTGTTGCGCCACCATGTTTCTACAGTAGCCCAGAACAGACAAACCAAACACTGGCTCCACATAGGAACATTTGCATTTTCACATCGGCCACTGTAGTTAGAAGCCCCTCTGTGACAAGAGCACTGTAAAAACACTCTGTGCCTTCCAATGCCCACACTAACATACTATATAGCACGCTAGAAGATTTAGTTTGTCCCAATACAGCATGTCACATATCTCCACAGGATGATTTACTTGTGTAATTTTTGATTTAGTGCCATGTGGATGGTCAAACTACGCACTTGGCCAACAGTTCTACTTCTACTAGTTTTAACTAATAGTTCAAGCTCGAGGAATATCAGCTATTTCGCTTTGAGTCAAAAATTTCAACCTTATTGTGGCATTAGAGGAAAGTCAGTTTGGGTAAACCATCCAGGAACCATGACTGTCTGCACAGAACTTCATGGCAATGCATCCAATAGTTGTTGAGATATTTAAATCTGGACCGAAGTAGCTGACTGACCAGCCCACAGACTGATGCTCCATCCACAGAGCCATGCTGCTGTGATGAGTTAATTCAGTAGTTAATTCAATGTGTGATAAAACACATTTAATGTAGCATCTAACCAGTTCTTTCCTTCTCCCTCTTTTTTATTCCCCCTCCAGCCGGCTGCAGCGCAGAGTGTGATGTGACCAGCTGGTCCGACCTCCTTCCATCTTTCTCTCCACATCAGTGAAGATCAGTCAGAGATGACAGCAATCGCTGCTGCAGTCCTGCAGGCTGCAGGAGGACTCAGAGCCGGAGGGGTGAAGTCTCTTCAGATCCTGATGCTGTGTCTTCTTCCTCTGCTGTGGCTGCAGCCTGCAGACTCCAGCGCTGCTCCAGGGGCCACAGCCTGGAGGCAAACCGGGCCACGGCTGCAGCTCTCCCACTCAGGTAGGAAACACATCAAGGGAAAAACATACTGCTCTAAATACGTTCCCATAAACATGGCAACAAAACAAATCTACCCTCAGACATGCAGGACTCCACATTACTAATGTCAAGTCATTCTTTTACTTTGAGGGTTAATTTAAGCTCTTGACTCACATTGAAACTATACAAACCTGCTGCTGTGATGGTTCAGACACCACCAGTCTTGTTTATACAGTAAGTGCAGGAGGATTTTGAGGTTGGCTGTTGTTTCAGAGGGCTTGACGCAGTAATGTGGAAATTATGTCTGACTGTGATGGTTAAGAGAGAGCTTCAGAGGAAAGCTGTCGATTTACTCCTTCAGTTGAGGTCACAGACTACAGTTACCTAAAGGTGCTCCGTGGAGTTTTCTTGTAAACAAAGAAATCAAATACTTTGTTACCAAAATGCATCATGTGAATCTTTGAGGTCTGACAATGTGCTGAATGCATTTCCTCCCTCATTAAAGAAACACTCTTTAGAACAGTTTTTACATCCATGTTTGCGAGCACTTTTGTCCTTTGGTTTGGTCCTTGGTTTGTGGACCCACCTGAAGCTTCAACTTAAGCATTTGGACCGTTGCTGTTGGAGCAAGAAGTGACCATATTTGGACGAGGGGGTCAAGATAACCCTAACTCCAGCATCTAGCTTGGTTAACACAGTGTGTTTACAACTGTGATTATGCTAATGCAAATCAAATTTTTGGTCAAGGAAAACAGGCTTAAAAACACCAAATCAAAATGGAGGGGAAGGAAAAACTGAACATCTGACTCATAAGAGGGTCTTTTATTTAAACACACTAAACAAGACTTTTTTTAGGAGACAAAAATGTCAACAATTTCATGAACTGAAAACACACTGAACTAGCGACAGCTTCGTCAACACCTAGACTCTTGGAATTTGCCGTCATGTCACGTTTACGTTACCAAACCAACATTGTCGCCGTGGTAGTGACAGAACGGAGGTGTCACTCAGAGCGGCCATGCCCGTAATTATGCGTAATTTTAAGCTTTAGTAATGTTTGATTATGTAAAAATGCAGCCCCTGTACAGTTTTCATGAATGTTGAGGTTAGCTATAGAGACCAAAACTGTTTTTTGTACCAGGCTGTAAACATGTTTATTTCTGCATTTTAATATCAGGGGCTATGGGGATTGACTCGCTATTGGAGCCAGCCTCAGGTAGCAGTTAGAGAAACTGCACTTTTTAAGAAGTTATGTGAGTAATAGATTACAGTTTGTAAAAATGAATAACACTGCATCACATCTTAGAAGAGTAACCTGTGGTGTTCCACAAGGTTTGGTATTGGGACCTAAGTTATTTATACTTTAAATGTGATCTGATGTGATAATAGTAATGCATTCATTTTAAAGTTTGAATGAATTTGAAACTTTGAATTTGAATGGCACAAGTTTTTGATACAGCAGTGTTTTAATGATCACAGACAACACAGCTGAAAAAATATTAATCAGTAAAAACAAAGTGTTGACTCAGTTGCTCAGTTTGAATCCTCGGTGTCTCAGAGCTTGTTCGGGCTTTACAGCATTCTTACTCCACATCGTTGCCACTAATCAGGCAAATGACAGATCGAGTAAAAATTCTCTGTCCACAGTTAATGTACTTTTATTGCCCGTTCAAACACTTTATGCCTAATTTATATGTTTTGCGCCCCGTTGAAACAGAAACATTAATCATGTCATTCGTCATAGCGTTCCTCTGAGCTTTTGTGTAAACACATAAGGATTCGGGAATGAATGGGTGTTTTTAAGATCAATTTTGGTCATTAAATTATGGAGCTTTGCTGGCTGTTTGGGCTCAGCTTTGACAGTTTTTGCTTTCATTCGTGGCAGATTTATTTTTTTTTTACAGTGGTGGGAGAAACTGAGAAACAGCAGCAGAGACAGAACTTGTCCGTCTGTCTACCATGTGTCATTTCTTTTGACTGTTTTCACATGAGAACAAGCAGCGTTCATACTTTTACTTCCTTTCCTTACTTCTTGGTTCAGTGCCTATCAGTTAACATCCCAACTTGTAACACTGCAATAAAAGCTCAGTCCAAACTTGATTAAGTTGCCGATGAAAATGAAGTGTTTGATCGTTTCCTTGCTGTCTGATTTGAGGAAAGTCTGTATCCAGTCAAAGGATTTCAGGGGTAAAGTCATTTTCTCAGTGGACGTCTTGCTTTTGGAGATGGAGAGAACTTTATAACATTACCATAAAGATCAATGAAGTAATGTCTCCTTGACACAGTGTTCAAAGCAGTCTAGTGAATGTTGTAACCATAGAAATCTCCTCAAACACACAGTAAAATGTCTTTTTCTCGTTTGATTTTCCAGAGTTTTAGAAAGCATTGTGCTCTGAGGTCTCGGCTAACGTCAGCAGCAGATGCTCTTTTCTGCAGTAAAACACTTCATGGCAGCAGCAGTACAAAATAAAGAGAGATTAACAGATTAACAACATGGGCGGTAATGCTGTGTTGATGAGCGTCATGGTGCCCATAAATGTTTCAAACAGCCAATTAGATAAAAAAAGAAAACCAATTTAAACTACCTGTGGTGAAGTGTCATGATGGATGTCAAGACTGAAGGTTATTTTAGGTCATACTCGGCTTCCTGGATGAAAAGCAACAGCTGCAGGAGCGCTTTTGGTTCCTGCGTCTTACAGTTAAAGAATAACACACTGTGGATATGAGATTAACAAAGACTACGAGGTTGAAGTGCTGTTATTGTCTTCGAGTTGAGCCTGTTTACACTAGTGATGATGATTCACTCAAAAGAACATATGTTTTGGTTGATTAAAAGGAACTGAATCACTTCCTGAAACGATCCATTCATTTCTCAGTTCAGTTGAGCACTCAGTCAGATGTGAGCAAACGTGCAGGGACTTACCGAGTGAGTGATTTCAGTCTGCAAACAGTATCTTGACCCAGCTCTCAGCTCACTGTCTTATACTTCACAAACGACCATTCTCTGTTCACCAGTTAGCGAGTTGAACTGAATGTTCGTCCATGTTTCATCCAGCGCCCATCACTAGTTAGCACACATTAGATGAACAGTGTAAGAATTGTTTTATACACGCTCACTCTATTTTAGAGATCCCAAATGTATCAGACGAATACAAACTAGTCTCAAAGTGAGACTGTGTAACTTTAAAAAGAAGAAATACAGTGGCCACAGTGGCTGTATGTGTCATTATGGGAGAGTACTTTGGGAGTTGATGGAGAATTTTACACTGACCTCCTGTTGCTCAGATAATGAGACAAGTTTAGAAAGGTGGGCTTTTACATACACTACTTTCTATTTATGTTAATGACTTAATTCGCCAAATTAAATCTTCAGCCCTGTGATAGTCTGGTGACCTGGTCAGCTGGGATAGGCTCCAGCCCCCCATGACCCTGAATAGAATAAGTTGGTACAGGTAATGGAAGGATTGACATTAAACCTTGTAAACTGGGTGTTAAAGTAGATTATTTGTTGTCAGTGTATATTATGGCTGTCCTGAACACCACTTTTAGGGGACAGAAGCATCATTGAGAAGTGGCGGTTAATATGTTACTTACAGTTTCCAGGTGATTTGCCAGGCTTGTCATAGATTTGTAATCCTTAGACTTTGACTTACTTTATTCGTCCCAGAGGGAAATTCGTTTCCACTAACTGTACATTTACAGAGATCGATCAGAAATATCACAGGCACAGACATATCACAGACATCACAAAACATCACATGTTCATTTACAGAGGTGGACACTTTCAGCACAGCTATGGCTGCTGGGATCAGGCTCTTCCCGAGTTGAGCTTTCCTAAATTTAAGTGTTCGGTACCTGCGCCCTGAGGGTAATGGGATGAGGTATTGGTTGAGTGGCTGTGTGGTGTCTCGTTCTATTGAGTTTGCAAAGCGTGTAATGGACCTGTTATTTAACTCTGTGAGGTTGGGTGTGGGAAGACCAATGATTTTGGAAGCGATGTGTGCGATGCGTATCAGTTTGGCCCGATTGGTGACAGAAAGCATGGTGAAGAAACATGTGGAACAGTACAGAGGGATTGGTTGAATGATGCTTTGGTACAGAAGTGGCAGTGGATGTGGGGCGACATAGAGTCCTTTGAGTTTTCGGATAGCTGACAGTCTTTGTTGGCTCCTTTTTTGTATGTCTCTGGTGTGCTGATCAAAATTGAGTTTATTGTCCAGAGTTACGCCCAGGTATTTAAAACTGTCCACTGTTTCAACTGTTTGATTGTCAGTGATGATGGGGTGCTGAGGTGACGGGGGGATGATCATTATTTCTTTGGTTTACACCGGTAATACATCAGTTTCCTCTGCATATATGGCACTCAACGTTTCAGGGGTCATCTTTGTAAATTTTAAACCATCCCAGACTCTTGACGTCTTCAGCGTTGTGTTCACATATCTGTAACACCCAGGTCAGACCAACGATTTGCGATTAAACAAAACCATTTTGGCACGTTACAGAGACAAGTTGCAGTGGCGTGAACTGACTGGTCTGAGCTCAACTCAAGCTGGCTGATGGTGTCACCTGCTACTCAGCTGGTTAAATCTCCAGCAGCTGGTTTTAGAGCATAAAGCACATCATCTGTTTCAACAGCCAGTCAGCTTGTAGTGCGGTCCGCTGGTCAAGTCGAAATGACCACAGACGGCGTGCTCGCATGCTGCAGCAGGTGTCCCGACCTCTGTTTCTGTCCTCACAGTGTGCCAGTGTGTCTATATGCAGATGATATAATCTTACTATCACAGTATGAAATAGTTCAGCAGAAGAAGTTTAATGCTGTGGCTGAGTGGTGCTGGTAGTGGAGACTTGTGGTAAAGCAGGATAAAACACTAACAATACATTTTATTTATAATGATTAGTTGTAAGAAGTGCAATTCCTTTTACTTTTGGTTCAACAATGTTGTCACATAATGACCAGTTCATGCAGGTAGGGTGCTGGAATCAGTGCCGAGCAAAGTCACACTTTGTAAGGATCTGGGATGTCCAAATACTGTAATGCAGTGGGACAGTTGTACTGTAAACTGTAGTCTTTAATGATTTCGGACTGGCAGGAAAAAAAACTTCAAACAAAGAAAAATTGGACCACTGCTGCCAAAGCTAAATCAAATTACATAAAAAGCAAGTTTCTGAATTCTCATCCAAATAAAAAGGAACAAACATGTTTCACCTAAATTAAAATAAAAGGGTCTCTTCACCATGAGAGCAGAGCACTGCACACACACTTCAGTGACCAGTGAAGTCATCTGTCCTCTTCCAGTCACTTATTTCCTGAATACTTGCTTCCCACTTGGCAACCAGCAACACCAGTAAAGCCAACAACTGTTTCCTATCCAGCAGCAATTAGTTCAGGGAGGCTGGTTTCATTGTGCGGCGGTTAGTGAGATGTTTGTGCAGTGAACAGTCTGCTGAACAAATGAATGAATGAGTGGACGGATGAATGGAAGTGAACTGAAGCAGGGACTGTGTTGTTCTTTACAATTCAGGTTTTGTGTCCAAGTGAGAGGGGAGGGGTTTAGGAATAATCCCTAATGACGTGACAGGATTATGGAAGTCAAATTCATTTTAAGACACTGAATGAATGTTAGTGATACAATGGGTGGAAAAAGGAGTTTGTTGAGTGTCCAGAAAGTTCTGAAAGTTAAATGTCATTTACATTCAAGGAGAGGAGAGAGGGCGTCATTTTACGTCCGAATGTTCCTCAGAAAATTTCAGAGTACATTTTAGTAGAAGTTTTTCAAGACACAGTAACTGAAAATATTGAGATCTTTAGTATTTAAGTTCATACTTTACCTCAGAATCAGTGTGACAGAATAATTCTAAGCCTTCGGGTGCATCTCTTACCCTCGGAAACTGTTAACCCTATCACTGTTATTGTCATGACATAAAAAGTGACACCAGATGTCAGGAGCTACATTTGAAGAATTCTACATTATGACGAATTACTATTCTTAGGTAGCTTGATGCTAATGGCAGTAGTCATTGGTTTGCTAAAGTGCCTCTGCTACTTCACACCAGTATTTTTCTGTTCTTACTCTATGTGGTTGTTCCCAGATGAAATATCATAAAGGCTGGGCTGTTGTTACCACACAGTTTCCACGGCAGCAGATCACTCTGTGTTCCTATTGGTCAAAGTGACGGCTGTGACAGGAGAATTCATGTAAGACCAAACAAAGTCAAACATACCAGACTTTCTGTTGGGACATCTTGAGGCATCTCAGACGTGGCATTGGTTGTCATCTACTATGACACGCTACACGAGATAAAGCAATGGATTATTGTGCACAACACTCATTGTCATTCACGATCCGAGCCAGTACAGTAGGACAGCGGAGTTGGGCTTTGATCAGGCTGATATTGTGTAGTCTGAACTAATGGTCAGATTCGGGCCTAAAACTTGGCCCGAGGCCCTAGTAGGCCTGTGGTGTTAAGCCCTTGGCCCGGCCTGAGTAGAGGCGAAGTTAAAGTCCCACTGATTGTCTCACTCCTGAGGGTGTGAAATTTGTTCTCCGCATTTGACCCATCCCCAGAGGGCCGCGCTCGGGAATCATTTGGAGCCCTAATTAATATCCAGAATCACTCAGATGTCTAAACAAGCAGAAAAAGAAATTACAGAGAGGAGAATAATTTCTTAACAGCTCTGTGACCGAAAAAAAAAGCTGCTTACCTTAGCCTATTGGTTATATTCCAACAACACTGGAAAAACAATTATTCCAAGAGTAAAGTGTCAACAATTTGTCCCACAAAACAAACTCGCCCAGAAAAAACCCCATAAAAAAACACCGTCCTTCGGCATGCTCTCGACACAACTTGCTGATTTGGTCCCAGAATTAAAGGAAACCCTGCTGGCAGCCAAGGCTGTAGTGAAATATGTAAAGCAAGCACCCGACCTGGCGTGTCAGCTCTCTCAATCTAATGGCAGAAACCCGATTCAGCGCGGTCTTCCTCACACTGCAGTCAATCCCGTCAGCCTACACAGAGCTGCAGGAGCTGCTTGATAGTCGAGGAGAGAGATACATATCGTGATTTCTCGTAGCCAAAAATGACGTCATAGGCCCGGCCCGTACTCTGAGCTGTTGGTAACTTTAGAGCCCGAGGCCTGCCCGAGGGCCGGGCCAGCTGACCTTTAGTCTGAACCCGACATAAAAGACTGTGAATACTGGACAAATGCCTAAAATACATGGAGCACAGACTGGGTGCGATATTTGTGCCTGCTGCAGCATCCTCATAGCAGAGCATGTCCATTATAATCAACTGAGGCTGCCACACTGAATACAGAGGCTGCACCTACCCTCGCTGCTCATTCCTATTTTTATGTGGATGGTTTATATACCTATTTATTTTCTTCACATGCAACTCTGCAGCCCTCCAACAGGTAAAACTACACAGAACTGTGTATAAAATGAGTACAGACTGTTCAAAAATGACTAAAATGACGCTGTGTAACGCTTCACATCAAATGGAAAACCCCAGATGTTTCATGTATCAGGTTACTCTCACTGTCATCTTCAGATGCCAGTTCATTCTTGGAGCCTACAGTCCATATCTGGGAATTTATGTAAAGTTATGAGGAAGTGAAAGAATGTTATGCAGCACATGTTTGTGTGATGAACCTCAAAGAAGTTTGGTTTCCTTCTTCACCCTTCAGATACACTGATTTATGTTTACTTTCCTGTGATTGTTTTCCCTGGAGAGCAGGTGGCCTCCTTTTTGCAGTTTTCCCCAGATAGTCTGTCTCATGCAGATCTCATGATGTCATACCGCTGATGTGTCAGGGATTACATGGCGAGAGAAATGTGTGTGTGTGTGTGTGTGTGTGTTTGTGTGGTGTTCCACAGTAGCAGCACAGTGGTTTATCATGGCAGTAAAATGAAGCCATGAACTCCAGTTAATGAAGTAAGATGTGATTCTCTTGCTGTGTTTGTAGCTGCAGGATCTACATTAGAGAGACTATTAAAATTTTATAAGGCAGATACTCAGACAGAAGCTTCAGGGGCAATCACACACACACACACACCCACACACACACACCCACACAGAGGGAGAGTGTGTGTGCGTCACAGCTGACCCAGTGTCTGACCTGTGCAGGAATCCAGAGAGACCAGCCCTCATCCTGCAGGGAGACACATTCTGTTAGCCTTTAACCTGACCAGGAGTGTGTGAGTGTGTGAGTGTGTTTGAGTGTGTGTATGAGTGTGTATGTGTGCACACATCATTGTACCAAAAGTTAACAGACAAAAACAGAGACACAGAGGCGAGCTGGAGGAACACACAGTAAAGAAAGATTTTGACCTGTAAGTTGTTTGCGTGTGTGTTTTGTGAAATCTCCAGTCTGCTTCATATTATCATCTGACCTCTGAAAAACACACACCGCCAAACATCCATCAGCTCAGACACAAGTTCTGGCCTTCACATTTACACACATACAGATGCATAAATACTTTCACTTCCTCTCAACCTCACACACCAAAATCATACATGTGATCACACAGTTAAACACACGCAGGTTCACCTACAGTACGCGTGTGGAGATTTAATGCAGATTTGAGGCCCTAACAGCATTGCAGGAACTAAAATGTATTTCACAATAAAACTTCAGAGTGATGACGACAGATTCTCTGCCTATAGTCTTATTCATTTAGTCAAGTTGTAAAGCAGCCACATCAAATAAGGAAATGTCATGATAGTTTATACAAATGTCTACTTTAATTTTCTTAATGTGCACTTCCACATGTTTACCTCTCTTTTAATAATGCACAGAAATGTGGTTCTCCATTTTAGTTTTTGTTTTTTTCAGACTGACATTAGACACTTAAAAGCAGTACTCAAACTGCAGACTTTAACCCCCGGGGTATTGAGTTAAGAGAGTTACATAGGTTTCGAGGTTTTGAGAATGAAGCGCACTGAGCAGTGGCTTTATTATTTTGTGTTTTTCTGTATGTTTGTTGTTCATTTAACGACCTGTGGAGTTAGTCAACACTGTTAATGGTGCCCTGTGGAGTTAAATGCAAAGCTTATATATCTTAAAAGTTGAAACCTGCATTGTTTACACCCGTGTTTCCAAAGACCCGTGTGTTTCTTTCCCAGCTGAAAATGCCAGCCGCTCTTTAGGAAATGTCCAGCTGGTAGAGCTTGAGAGTGTTTTTGAGGCACAGTATTTTTTCACCTGCTTTGGATGCGTCTGGTTGTTAGAATGTGGAAGATGTTCTGAATTAAAAATGTTGGCTGAAGGTAGATTACGGAAAACCAGTGCTTGGTCAGTGTCACCAATGACAAAAGCCGTCCTTTCATGTTGGCGTAATACGTTGTGTGTGTTGGCAAAACGTAACCATGTGCGTTTATTGCTGAAGACAAAAAAAAAGTCAATTTGTGGTGTTGTACCGACGTAGTGCTTTTATTTTGAAAGAGACTGTATGCAAACTGTACATTTCCTGTGAAAACAGAAGTGTATTTTGAAAACAGACAATGCATGTAACAGGCTGAAGTTGACACGGCGTCCCAGAACGTCAACAACCAACACACCCAGGGTACCTTGGACGTCATATGTGGACGTGGAAAGTCCATGACCAAACGTGGACATGTGACGAGGTCACAGTGAGAGTGTGTTGGTAAAAAGAGCTCATGTCAGTGAGGTACCCGGGCCTTGTTGATCAGGTCCACTGCAGTCGGGAAGAAACTGTTGTTGTGGCGTGAGGTTTTAGTTCTGATGGACTGCAGCTTCCTGCTGGAGGAAAGTGATTTGAAGAGTTTGTGTCTGGGGTGAAGGGGTCAGCCACAATTATTCCTGCCTGCTCAGGGTCCTGGAGGGATAGCAGATTTCGACCAGTCACCTTCTCAGCAGAGTGTACGATGTGCTGCAGTCTGCTCCCGTCCTTGGCAGTGGGAGCAGTGTACCAGGTGTTGATGGAGGAGGTGAGGATGGACTCAGTGATGGTGGTGTAGAAGTGCACCGTCGTTGTCTTTGGCAGGGTGAACCTCCTCAGCTGCTGCAGGAAGTCCACCCTCTGCTGAGACTTTTTGATGAGGGAGATGATGTTCAGCTCCCACTTGAGTGATGAAGAAGCCAAGGAAGTGGAGGGACTCCACAGTGTTGACCAAGGAATTACCCATGGTGCTGGGGCGGGTGGGGCTGTGTTGACTGGGAAATTCATCATCATTCTTCATCATCATCTCCACTGTCTTAGGAGCATTAAACTCCAAGTTGTTTTCTCCGCACCCAGTCACTGTTCTGCCTCACCCAGCTCTTCTGCATGTTGCATTGCTCCACGTACATGAACCAAAGCAGCAGGTGTGCTTGGAAAACATTGTTATTCCTCCTAAAGCATGATGTCCTGCTGCTGCATATGAATCAACTAAATACATTTGTGATATTCAAGTACTTTGCATTTGTTGTGAAATCTTGTGTGCTGTGTGTCTCCACCCGTTTGGGGCTCACGGCGAGTTAAAACCAACGCCAAGCAGTATTTCAAATTCAGACATCAAGACTTGACAGGGATTTTTCTCATGCAGAGCAACTCCGGCATGAACGTGACTGCGTTGCGTGTTTTGACTATATTTCGGAAAGTCAAATGTTTATGCATAAGTGTGTCAGCATGTGTTTGGGTAACTGGTTTATTATTTCAGAGTTGGTTTAGAGTAGATTTACCCTCTTTGACAGGAGTTCTTCCTGCTGTTGGTTTTTGACACTCGTGGAATAAATCCAATAAAAACACGCTGACCTCATGTGGGACTGTGGGATGGGAAATTTGTAACACACACACACACACATAAAAAGCACGCAAAGTGATAGCTGTGACAGTGCGGAGTCGACTGTGTGCTATCTCACACACACATTATTTTGATAGCTGGTCACTCAGACAGATATAAAAACATGAGCTGGCATACTTTTGCACTCTGCGTACGTACAAATATCCAATTATCATTTTGACAGCTGCATAAACACACACACTCACACACACACACACACATATGTACACATCTGCAGCACGCAACATGCGGTTCAGGCAAAAGTGTGTCACGACATTTGTTTTATTTTTTTTCATAATTAGATAAACTCATAGAAGAACCTCGCGTTGCTGCGGGGAATCTGTCCAAACTGATTCAGTTCATTCTGAATGACAACATCTACAAAACACCAACGTGTGTGTGTGTGTGTGTGTGTGTGTGAGAGAGAGAGAGAAATGGAGAAAGGTTATGCTCACATACTTACTGTAATGTGACCTCCGTGTGTGTTCGTTCAGTGCAGCCTCCTGGGAGGTGTAGCCCGTACCTTGTGGTGTCATGCAGTGAACCTTGACCTTTGACCCCGCTGTGATTATAGTCGGTAGATTTAGGAGAAGAGGAGAGAGAGCTGGTAAAAAAAAAAAAATACTAGAAGAGAGAGGAAAGAAGGGAGGAGAAAAAACCAAAGCTGACACAATGGAGTCAAAATGAAAGACGGGAAGAAAAGAAGAGCTAGAAGAGAGGGAAGGAGGGAGGGAGGGAGGGAGGGAGGGAGAGATGACACATGGAGGGGTTTCCTGAGGTTAATGAACCTGTCAACCACCTGAGACGAAACAGAACGGCGGAGGAAGGTCAGAGAGGGTGGACTGCTGTTAATTAAAACTGTGGATTCTTAAGGTTAGACTGTGTGTGTGTGTGTGTGTGTGTGTGTGTGTGTGTAAATAGAGAAAATATATAAAAATTCAGGTGAAGATGGATTTAAATTTATTATTTATTTAATTTAATTTCAGTTTAATTCATTTCTACAACCCAAAAAAACTTTCACCGGAGACGCGTGTTCGGATTCGTGTGAACTTTGAGTGAATCATTTTAACGTACATTCTCGCCATGTTTCATTCCTAAAATTAACCACAGTAACTTTTCTTGCCTGAACCCAAACGCCGTAACTTTACAGTAGGTGTAGGAAATCATACCAACTGTTGTGCATGCATTTTTTGTTAGATATCAGACGAACTGTTCTATGGGAATACATTGTTTAAATTTATAATCTTAATTTGTTTTAATACTGTCATTACTGGACTATCACAGTTTGGTATTTACTCATTAGTACAGTTACAGTTCAGTTTGGTTACTGCTGTCATGTATTTGGTTTACTCTGCTTATGTTGCAAACCAGATGGAAAGAGAGAGTGAGGGGGATGTGCGCACGCGCACACACACACACACACACACACACACACACACACACACACAGGCACTGGTTAACGTCGCACAGTCAGGAGCCGACAGCCGCCCTCGATCTTTAACTTGTTACCAGATAAGAGACGTGGTTGCAGATAACAGCAGATAGTAGCTTGTAGCTAGATGAGCTTCGTGTACTGATAGCTGGCTAACATTGCACACACACACGCACGCGCACACACACACACACACACACACACACACACTTCCCCGTGATTACCTGAAGGGAGGTTTTTACACACTGATACTGGCAGCTTCAGTTTTTGGGGTCGGAATTCTTAGTTTATTTTCTTTGCTGATGCTCGTCAGCGGCTCAGGAGGTTCAGAGAGGAACTGGAAGCTGCTCATTTCAGTTTCTACACTTGTGATTAAAGACACACACACACACACATACACACTCACTCATCCATTACTTGCTCTTAAGGAGGCTTAAGTGTTACAGAGTGTTTGGTAAACACCTGGAGCGCAACAGAGGGAGGTGTTAAAAGAAGTCAAGCAGAACAGTGTGTGTGTGTGTGTGTGTGTGTGTGTGTGTGACTCATATTGCACTGTCACAACTATTCTTCCACACAGAGGAAACTCCTGTATTCCTTTGGTTGGTAGATTCAGTAACTCTGTGAGTTCACAGTGCTGTTAGAGAGTTTGCAGAATCTGTCTTGAGACACTCATGAACAAACCTGACAGAAATGTTTTTTAGAGTTTTAAGATCAGCAAATTAAAATTAGCCCTGTGATAATCTGGCGTCCTGTCCAGGGTGTACCGCACCTCTCGCCCAATGCCAGCTGGGATAGGCTCCGGCCACCATGTGACCCCTAACAGGATACGTGGTCACAGAAAATAAATGAATGAATGAATATGCAAATGTTGGGGCATCATAGTTCACTAGGAGGAGTGTGTGGCCTGGGTTCAATTTCGGCCAGTTACCCTTTGCTGCATGTCCAACACGTTCTCACTCTCAACTCATTAGATTTTGCCGTTTGGTTGGTGGACTTTCACATCTACATATGACGCGCTTAGTATCCTGGGTGCATCTGTTGTTGACGTTCCGGGACGCCGTGTCAGTTCACACTTGTTGCATGCATTGTGTCTTCTTTCTGTTTTCACAGTAAATGTACAGTTGTCAGCTTGTTAGACGCATACAGTCATCAAAATAAACATTAGTAAAACACCTTGTTACGTTTATTTCCTTGTGCAACAAAAGCATGTGCTTAGGTTTATGAAAACATTGTGGTTTGGCTCAACATTGACATGGGAAGCAAACACCACACTCCTAGGTGAAAGTCCGGTGTTTGTTGGACCCCCACTCTTGCCCATCCTATATGTATTAACGCGTTGTTATTAGAGTTGTACCGATACCAGTATCAGAAATGCCTCCAGTACTGCCTAAAATGCAGTATCGGGTATCGGCGAGTACAGCCTCACGTCATTGCACATATGCACGCTACAGGCAAACAAAACGGAAACAGAGCGGAGTTTAAAAAGCATTCTACTGTAGCCTTTAAAATGTCTTTTTTACCAAATTGTGTGGCTGCACTTTAACCTGTGTCTTGATCTGTGTCAACACTGGATAATAATGATAAAAAAAAGTTTTATGGCATTCATTCTACTATTATGTATTTATTTCTTAATATTTTACACAGAGTTTTAGGAGTTGAGACATACAACAATTCATATCCCATCCATTTTTATTTTACACGCTGGTATCGGATCAGTCATCGGTATCGGCAGATACCTAAGGTTCAGGGATCGGAATCGGTATCTGGAAGGAAAAAATTGGTATCGGTACATCTCCAGTTGTTATCCAGCATTCACTGACACCACACAGCGGTGTATCATACCATCGTGAAAGGATGCCTTTTTTCGTCTGTGTCTGAAGCTGAAATCACTTAGCATGCAGCAGTATAGGACAGCTTCAGAATGAGAACGGGTCCAGCTGCTCTGTGAGAGAGGCCATAAAAGCCCTAAAAATAAAAAAAACAGACTATAACAGTGTTCTTGCATGAGGCAGATTTTGGCTGAACACGTGCTCTTACCTTTCCAAAAACAGCTTCTCAAGAGTCCCACACATAAACCTGCAGACTTAAACCCAAAGTGATTCTTGATGTATTAAGCTTTCACTTTCCAGTGAATAAGATGCTGCCTTTTCTGTGGAGGCTAGCTTCCCCTGCTTCCAGTTTTTGTGCTAAGCTAAATATATCTCACACATCATGAATAAAGTTCTTCTGAACACACTGTGATATTAATTTTCTCTCTGTAAATGAGCAAAAAAACATATTTTTTTCAAACCTCCTTTAAGAAGGAAGATTGGAGCCTCTGACATCACCTCATCAGTCATAACACTGACCCAGTAACAAAGAGATAATGGGTCAGCATGAGCAGCTTTACAAATCAGGATTGAACATCCAGGATACATTCCTGCACTGATGGCAGTAAATGAACAGAGTTCATCAACCTCTCTGTCGCTTCTTCCCATAAACAGCAAGGAGAAAAAGAGGATTATTCCAGTGTGGTCTGCGGAAAGAGACACAGAGTCTCTGAGGACTCCTTAACAAAATGTCCTCATCTGTCCTTTAAGCAGCACACAGTCACAGGCCTGCACGGGTCTCCACAGCAAGACTTTTCACTCATAAGAACATTTTACAGACAAAAGGACAATAAACAGAACAAAGAACATTTTTCAGCTTTTGTCTGCATCACCTCGGTTTAGTAGTGTTTTGTACTTTTAGTATATTTAACGGTGATTTTTAAAAAAAAACTGTGAATCATTTAGTGATTAATTTTACCCTTTATATCTTTTCTCTTTAATCGTAAATCTGTATCCTTTAATATGTTTATATTTTATTGCTCAGTAAAGCACTGTAATTGCCATGGTGCACAAAATGTGCTGCACACATAAAGCTGCCTTGCCTTGTCGTGCTTTATCTTTTTTCTTGCCAAATAAATTCAACCACTTATGTAACCCCGTAGCATTAATGAAACCTCTTGAAAAATGGTTGTTTACTGTTGGCACGACGCAGAGTGCTCTCAGAGAAGAGAGAGATACAGTATGAAAACCACGCTTTTCTCCTTAATCAACACAACGTTCCTCGTCATCTGTTTTCGTCCTCTCTCCTTTCCTTGTATGTACATTTTCGAAATGAGTTTTCTTAACTGTTTAAAGATGAGTGCAGCCTGCCGTCTAAAGCACACAGGTAGTGTATGTGATCAATGTAGCTGCTGCCTTAAGGTATTTCAGCCACTCTGTTCCCTTAAAGTTCTCGTCAGCCTGCGTTCAACAGACAGCGATAGCTACAGTCTGCATCTGTGCAGTGATACCCTCGGACTCTTACTGTAAATGTAAGAATTATTGATGCACACTTTTAATCTCCAAAGCTGGGTTTGTCGCTGGCGTTAAACCCTGTGTGAGTGTGAACCCTTACAGAGTCTTTGAGGTCACATGTGAGTCTTGTATTTGACCCGAAGGACTCTGTCTTCAAGAAACTGTTAGTATTTCTTACGGGGATGTACTAGTACAGTACCCGTTCAAACATGCGGAGCAGGCTGATTGCTTGTAGCTCTCTGGGGAAGCGCTCATCCACAAAACAAAAGAATTAACGTGCTCGACTCACCGTTTGAAAAATCACAGGGTGCCGACCCAAAACTCACAAACTGAATAAATCCAAATGTCAGCACTCACAAATATCATATATATTAGTCTTTTAATAACGCACAGCAGTATCACAAACGGACGCGTTTCAGCACTTGGCTTTCCTCAGTGTTAAAGGCTGAGGAAAGCCAAGTAATGAAATCCAAACAACTCCAAACTCAACACTGCACCTCCTTTGGTCCTCAACAATTCACCTGCCAATTGTGAAGTCGATCAGATGAATGGTTGTTGAGCAAATCAAAGGACAGACAGACAGAAACTCTTTCCATGTAAAGGAGCAGTGAGTAGGATTTAGTGGCATCTCACAGTGAGGATTGTAATCAGGTGAAACTTCTTCCGTGTGCCAAGTGCAAACTCAATGTTATTATTCCTAAAATCGATCCAACAAAGGAAAAAAAGGAAAAGAAAAAGTCAATTTGTGGTGTTGTACCAATGTAGTGCTTTTATTTTGAAAGATACTGTATCAAACTGTACATTTCCTGTGAAAACAGAAGTGTATTTTGAAAACAGACAATGCATGTAACAGGCTGAAGTTGACACGGCGTCCCAGAACGTCGACAGCAAATTCACACAGCCTTGCACGTTGTATCTCAACATGGACGGAGTGAGAATGTGTTTGATGTCAGGATAAAAAATTTAATTGAAGAACAAATATTCACAACAACTAATTCATCGTTTAGACAAGTTCATTAGTAACTTTAACTGCTGCGAGACATTTTCCCAAACTGCATGATATATACAGTCGAAGGGATTTTAATCATCTAAAAAAAAAAAAAAGTGTAATTAACTCAGCTGTTAATCTTTATTACATGAACCAGCAAAGCCTTTCTTACTGCCAACTTTCTCAATCCATGAAATACAGAGATATAACAGTAAATGCCAGAAGGAAAATATCTGGGCATTAGTTCAATACTGCAGCCCTATTAATTCAGCTTTGATGGTGACCTCATGATGTGTCAGCATAAATCAAACCAATAAAAGCATCATATATTTTTGAGCAATCCAACCCTCCCATCAACCCACACTGCTTTCCTTTATAACTGGCGTCTCACTCTGTTCTGTTCTTCAGAACATGTTTTAGTTTCAGTAAGACAATAATCAACAGCAAGTGATAACGAGAGAAAATCCAGAAAAAGTACCTTCCAGACTTCCAGCTCTCCACTGTCTCTTTATCTCCAGCACAATACAGCTTTAGTCTTATAGTCTTCTTTCAGCCCATTGTTTCTACTCCATCCCCTGATTGATCCCTGAAGTGATTTTCTCAGATTCTACCCACAAGATTAGGCTCAGTTACATGACTTTACACTGAACACCAAACCTACGCAACTGTTATTCAAGAAAATAAACAGAGTCCAAACTAGTGAAGTTTTAAAAGACGTCTACACGCAAAAAGCCAAATCCGAACCTATTGACTAAACACCACACAGAGCTTGACCTTTGAGCTGGTACACAGGTGTGACCAGATTGATCAAACCATTTTTTTATTGTCTACAGGCCATGGATGTATTAATGAATGCGCCTTCTGTGCACAGGCCCAGGGGCCCAAATTGTCAGGTGGCCCTTTGGCCTTCACTTGTGGAAATGTCACTCAAATGATCATGTACAGACAATGGAGAGACTCAAAGGAGCTTCAAAGTGACACAAAATAACTACAAAGAGACTCAAATTGACCAAAAAGAGACACAAAATTACCTCAGAGAGATCAAACAACTACAAAACAATGCATAACAACCACAAGGAGACACAGAATGACGCCAAAGAGACACTAAACAATTTAAAAAAAAAAAAAAATCCATAACGACTACAAAGAAATGCAAAACCACCACAACCATCTGTGTCTCGCCCCTGTGTAGGAGAGGTGGTGGGGCCCTTTGCATATTTGTTCCCAGAGGTCCACTGTCTTGTCGCCCATGCTACAGACCATGGGAATTTAAGCACACAATCATGTCAAGGCTCTCGGCTATCATTATGAAAAACGACATAAAAATTAAACTTATGGTTTAGCAAATTTTCTTCATAAACCGTGGTCATATAAATCTACTCCACAAACACAAAACAGAACACCAGGACTGAGGCTTTTATGCTGTTCATCAAAGTGGAGTACTCGAACATGGAACTGGGTGCAGATTTGTAATAAATGTATTGCATTATATATTTTACAGTAATACACACAGACATACAGCATGGAAACGGCACGCAAACACACATTAACTTTGTGTAGCCGAAGCCTGCTTCACTGTCAGGGTCCAAACCGCAGACTCTCCCTGAAACTAAAACCACAACTCATCTTCAGCAGGCAGCAGCTTGTTATGAGCAACAAGCTACAACTCATAACAGAATCATAAATCATGCACGAAGGCACATTTTTTTAGTCCCTGCATGGCTGAGTCCAGCCGGTGAGGGTTTTCTTTTCATTTCTTACTCTTTGTTCATCTTTTCCTGTTAGTGTGATTTCATATTTGATGTCCAAATGAATTATCTCCCAGTGGGACCAGCCCAACTGCTCCGGACAACTTGTTTTGTAGTATCACATGATGTAAAAATCTGAACTTCAGCATCCAGCAATCAAGCTGGTGTCTTCCATAGACTCTAGCATGTCGACCAGTTCTTATTCAACGTAATCACCAGAATAAATGTTGTTATTGTGCAAACCACAGAAACATGGAAACGGGTTAGATGAAACTTTATTTCTTAACAGCGCTGTGGGTAATATGTTGAAAAACCACTTGGTTGTGGATAGAAAGAGATCATGTTTTGGCTCAAAATACCTGCTTCTGTGGCACTATCCCATCAAAGCACAGCAACAGGTCACTACAAAACAACAACTTTTAGTGACTAAATAGCCGCTCGAAACGCAGCAATGACTCACTAAAAAACAACTGGTTTTGTTGTTTGTTCAACAAGTTCTCATACCAACTTGTCAAATACTGCCACGTCATCAGTGAGCATCTAAATATGTTGCGCGAGGTACCCTCCTGCATCTGTTAATGACTTTTAGGAATGACGTGTCAACTTACGCCTTTTACATACACTTTGTCTTTTCAAAATAAACTTCAGGAAATGTTCAGTTTCTACTTATCTCAAGGATACAGTCACTTTCTAGATAAACTTACAACACAGGTAAAACATTTCATTTTAAGGTTCATTTCCTGAGGTTTGTTTGACCCATCCACCACCCCTCCCGCCCTCCCCTTACAGACTTTCTCGTGCTTTAGTTGCGGACTATTCAGTTTGTATCACGGCACGTGAAGGCTGCCTCAGTGGTTCCGTGTCTACAGCCAGTGTCCACTCACAAAGCACCGGTGTTTGACGATTTAGGTTGTCACCCCCTGTAACGCCCGATGCATATCATACCACCACAAAAGGTGCTTCTGTGCGTCGGTGTCTGACGCCAACATCACTGACGAGTTGGGACTGAGAACAGGCTGGTTTGTTGGTCTTGAACAGTGGTCTGCAGCTTGGCACACACTTAGCCTGGGCTACATGCCATCCACCATTCCCTCCACCTCCTGATGACAAAGTCAGCTCATATACTAAGTCCCGTTAGAAACATTGATATGATACATGGGAAATAAGCAAGTTTAATGTATCTGTGCTTTGCAGACATGCCATTTCAACTTCTTTCTGGCCACTGGGCTGCTTACTTTACCAAAGCGACTTGGTGACAGCGGTGTACTGTTGAAGCTTCTCTGGACAGTTTGTATCTTTATTCTCAGCTTAGTTTCATCACTGCTTGTGACTGGAGAAGCTTTAAAATAAAGAGCCAACACAGGGTGCGTGTACATTGTTTTAATTAAAGGGAACTTATATGTCGTATTTGTACTTGATAAAGAGTTTTGATCTCCATGCAAAATCTATCTAACTCCGACAGTCATCAAAAAACTGCCCTTACAGTTTGACCTAAACTTTAACAAGCAGCGATGCTGTGACGTCCTCTCATTGTAATGTGATATATATCATAGTGTTAGAGCCACAGTTCCACATGACAGGAGGCTGTGACCCACATCAGCAGAGGAGATGAATCACAGGCGAGGAGATAATGAACATTACAGAGCTGCAGAGAGCGGTGACTCTAAGAAGAAACATGAACCCACTTTGATTGATCACAACAGGGTCGCTGCAGCCGCGCAGGCAAACACTGTCCACACAGAATAAACTACATCTTAAATATAAACTAACGCACAGTAGCAGCATCTAAACATGCTCATTAAGGAGACAGATGAAAGGAGAGGAAGTGATCTCTGGGTTTTACTTTATAAGGTGTTGCATGTTTGTATGTTCCCCTAAATGAAGACCATGTTTCCTATAAAACTCAGTGCTTCCTGTCACAGGGAAGATGCTGCCTTTCTCTTCGTCCAACATCACTGTCATTTACTTTTAATGGGCAGGAAGATCCGACAAACGCACGTGGTTGGATTTAGGAAAAAAGAACAGGGTTTGGATTTACAACGGTATGGGAAGTGAACACCGGCCTCTCGGGCAAAAGTCAGTGGTTGTTGGACCCATCCATTACCCCTCTCGCCCACCCTGCTCGGACTTCCACTGCCTTTACTTTCATAGTTGTCCTGCCGTGTTTCCTCCTGCCACCTCATATTTGTTTATTTTTTTGTGCAACAAATGTACATTGTTAGGTTTAGAAAGAAACATCATGGTTTGGCTCGACATTCATAGGCGAAGCAAACACCAGCCTCCTGGGTGAAAGCCCAGTGTTGTTGGACCCATACGCCACCCCTCCTCCGGCCCTACTGGGACTTTCTAGCTGCATAAGTTTGGTTGTTTTCCTGCCACTTTTCAAACCAAAGCTGTCCAGCAGCGTTATAAACTGATGCTGCCTGGCTGCGTATCATACTGCCACAAAAAGATGGCTTTTTTTGTCTGTGTCTGATGTGGAAATCATTGACCAAGTGGAGGTATTTGACGACTTCGGAATGGGAACAGGTTTATACGGCTTTATACAAACATTCACCTGCCGCCTTTTTATTAAATACATGGACCATGTAAATTTAAGTAGGAGCCTGACTGTATTATCAGTTTTGAGATTTTAAAAGGCAGGAGGTAGATATTGGAGGGATATCTAAGACATGACTCTAAAAAACTGTGATGTTACAGTAACATAAGAACGACCTTCTCCATCTGGGTTCACATAGTTTCTCATGTCAGACTGAGGCTCATGTGGCTCAGCAGATATGTGTCACACATTCTTTGAATCCTGCTAATGCCTTTTCCTTGTTCCTGTTTGTCTACTGTGGGATCTTTGAAATACTCCAAATACTTCTTCCCGAGCCTCTTGTCTGACGTCCTCCTCAGAGGAGAAGCTGAATCTCTTTTAACAAAAATATACAACTAAATAAAATAAATAGAGATGTTGTCAGGGCAGTAACACTTTAAAGCTGCAGTCGTTTATCATTTTGGCCACTGGGGGCAGTGCAACAAGCTGCAAATACAGTACACACATATTATCATCTTATAAAGTTGTTAAAGCAAACAGTATGTACACCAGCTACACATTCCCATCAGCCACAGCTGTACTTTGTGTTTACAGCTAGTTGTTGACACGCTAAGATGCTCAGCTAAGATGAAAAAATGAGGTGAAAGATGCTCAGATGCAGTCAGGTGATAGTTCTCCGTGGATTTGTCACTGGGAGCAACTTGATCCATTGTTAATACTCGCGCAGTGCCCGTTCTAAACATGCGTATATGGAACAACACAGTCTCATTCCGAAGGCATCGAATACCGGCACTTGGGCACACCTGCTTTGACGTCATTGGATATACACCCGCTTACTGTGAAGTCGATCGGATTACGTGGTGATGAGCATGACGTGTTACAATTAATTGTCGGCAACATTGAAACGACGCAAATACAAAGTGCATTACAAAGGGTTTTTGAGAAAAGTTTTGTTGAGAAACGTCTGCAGTTTGGTTAGGTTTAAGGAACAAAAAAATACTTGGTTAAATTTAGAAAAAGATTGTGGTGTTGGCTAAAATAACAGTGTAAGTAAAGTAAACTTACTTTGCGTGGTTATGTTGAGTCCGTAAAGTCACATCTTGTCTTATGGTTTCACACAGAAACACCAGTGTCCTGGTTGAAAGTCCATTCACCACCTTCCTGCCCACCAATCACAGCTTTTCTCACTGGTTTTACTTAATTTGTGCATCCACTATGACAAAAGATGCTCATTGACTTTGCATTAGCATCATTTTCGTGCTGTAAGCACACGATTTCAAATTAGTCGTTAATATTTTATGTCTATTTCAGTGCTTCCATGAGACCAGGCTTGTTACTAACATGACAAATACAAAGACTGTCCACGAACTTAACAGGCTAATATTTTGTTCTTTGAATAGTTTTGGGAAAAATCAAGTGAAAGCAAATGATAAACATGTTTGCGTGGTTTCGGGGAAGAGGCGGCTAAAACAAATTAAATGTTCAGTGACACCGAACAGATCACAGTAGAAAGCTTCTTCTCATCAGCGGGCAGTAAAACCAGGGTCATCAGAGCTGAAAGCAAACCCATCCGCCCGTCCCATTTCTGTAAAGTGCCAACAAGCCCCGTCACGGTTCCTGACCTCAGCCGGCTTGGCAGGTTAAATTAAGGATAAATAAATGTGACCTGACCGCTGAAATAATAGCTGGTTAAGTTATTTCTCTGTCTGAAGCAGTTTGGATGTTTAAAGTCTCCTCTGAATGCTGAAACGTGATATATTAAATGGCTGCAGTTATCTGTGTCAAGGTTCAAAGGGAAACTCTTTAACAGTGATTTAGAGCTCAGAGCCGAGCGGAGACGCTCAGGGAGAGCAGCTGAAGTGAAGAGGACATCAACAGTGACGCTGAGGCCTCGCTGGAGACGGATCAGAGACATTTAGAGATAAATGATCCCAATGAAAAAGGAATTACCATCAAAAATCAACTTCTCTTTTTCTTCTGGAGGACCAGAGGTTCACACACACACACACACACACACACAACCTTGCAGGCAGACTCGTGGTGCAGAGAGGACTGAACCAAAGCCAAGATTCAACATAAACAATTAAATGATTAGGACAAGTGTGTAGAGAAGTGTAGTGTGTGTGTGTGTGTGTGTGGAGGCACACGCTGACATTTTAAGAGATGTCATCATTCTCCGTCTCTCAGATAATCCTTCCCCTCATCCGTCTTCTCTCTCCTACTTAAAGAAGAAAAAATAATTTGCCCCATCTTGTATAATGCTGCAGAAACATACAAGAACCATCTGCCCCGTCTGCTCCACCTTGTATTCATGTTGTACACCCACATTTTTCTGTCTCCTCAAAAGTGACGGTATGGATTGCATTAAACCTACATGAAAAATGTATAAGTATGTTCTTGGGGTTGCTGGAACTCTGTCAGCAAAGCAGTGACTAACAGGCAGTTTGTAGTCTCAGGCCTCGATCACACGGAAAGCAGCTTTTTGTAGTTGTTTTTGCGTTGCTACGTGCCTGGCATTTTTGCGAGAGTGCTCTGAACTCCTCGTGTTGAAAAAACGTCATGTCAAACTGAAAAAGCGCCCTGCGTCATTAACTCTTTCCCCATGGTCCAGTCGGATGATTTGGGAGGCGGGCCTTCTGTGGTGGTCATGACAACAGGTTTACAGGTGGTAAACTGTGGAGGAGAAACTGGTGGTAGCGGCTGCCGGATACCCAGAGCTATACGACTTTACAAACTGCAGTTAGCACCATCTCAATAGAAAACAGCAGGCGTGGAAGCAGATAAGTGCAGTACTGTAAACATCCATGATGGAGGAGAAGCTCCTGGACCAACTGGTGGTACTCCCCATGATCCAGCCTCTTTTTTAGGGTCTCATGTACCCACACAGATCTCTGTTCATCTGCTGACAGCCTCTCACCCTCAACCAGAGCTACAGACAGTACCCTCTGCCTCAACATGGCAGCAGCTACACACTGATTATCATGGAATAAGTAGTTAGTTTTAGCTAGCCAAGATAAATGGAGCAGAATGAGATGTGGGGGTTATTTACCCAGTCATCTCAAATTACCATCAGGGACGCATATCGCACACATTTTGAAAGGCTTGAAAGACGAAGTTGATTGGCAGGTTCGAGGAGCCACTCACTCTCCCCTGTCAATATGTGTGGTCGTTCATTTTGATTTATGGTTGCCAGGCAACCAGTGTTAGTAATGATTGTAACAGTAGAGAGCTCTTCAATTTGAGAGTCCTCAGAGAAGAGAAGAACCTGAATGAAAAGTGAAGTGGAAGTAAAGAAAAAAGCACGAGTGGTCTTTCATGTCTCCACTTGTCTGATGCCGTACTGTATCTGCAGGTTTATTATTAAAGAGGGACGAAAAGATAGTTTGTCTGCTTTGTTTCTTTGGTCTCCGACGGTAGAGCAGAGCAGTGAGGTAATGAGGAGACATAAAGGACAGGGCGAAAAACAGGGCGTCAATGAACCTTTTTTTTGGGTGAGAGTGACAGACAAAGTAAGGTCCTAAAAAAAAAAACCACAACTGATACAAAAACCCAACAAGGCAGGGTCGTCACAAGGCAAAAAAGTTGAACCAGTCATCCAGCAAAGTGCTGCATTCATCTGTTTTTCCATCTGAACCTCCTTGAACCTTTTTCATTTCCTTACTGCCACCTTGAACACACCCGACCTCTTGCATTGTTTGAGCACAGGGCTGTTTTCAGTCTGAATGCCTGCTGAGTCGCAAAAGCAGAAGTAGTGTGACATTTTTATGTCATCGAAGATTGTAGTTCACACACACCATCATAACAACAGACCTGGCAGATGAGAGAGGGGTTACAGACACGGCCTGTTGAATAGAAATAATCTTTTCCAAGATGTTCTTTGGATGAGGAAAACTACTGACAGACATAAAACATCACGGTATGTGCAGGTTGGCAGACAGCTGGCCTTCAGCTGCAGTCTTTGGGTGCATTCAAGTGCAACTTGAAAGAGATGACGTGAAGTTTTTTGGGGTCAGCTTGGTGAGTCAGGGCCCTGAAGAGTTCATGGAGGAAGGTTTGTTTTAAACTTGAGACAGACCTGTGGACACTCACAGCAGACAGCTCAGGACACAGCAAGTCAAACCTTTTCTTCCCTCTTCAACCTTTTCTCTCTTCTTTTTTTATACTTCATTTCCCTAGCACATGGAAGCCTTACCCAAATCAGTAAATGCATCATTGGTGGAATAATGTCAAGGGGAAATTTGTGCTTTCTCAAATTGCAGTTTAACATTCAGTAAATTTTACATATGAATGATAAATAACTGCACTTCAGCCCGACCAGAGAACGAAGATATGAGGGAAAGATTTCAAAAAATGTTGCTGACGAAATCAAGGTGATTATGCAAAAAAGTTGTAGTCACATTTTCTAGTTATAGTCAAGTGTCCATACAGCTGAAGGAGTGAGGTGAAGCAGTGTTGAAGGGAGGAGGTGATGAAGAAGAAAAGATATGCCTTGTAAGTTATTGATACTCTGTCGTTTACACTTGCTGACCCGACTTACTTACTTCGACGTCCTTGACTTCATCCCCGCGTCAGCCTGCTGCCTGCTACTGGATCCGTCATGAAAAACAAACATCATCCAGCACCCAGACCAGGAGGTGTTTAGACTGGGGTTGAAACACGAGCAGTTCTGGTAAGAGAACCGAGCTTCAATCAAGTCTACCTTTATTTACATAGCACATTTCCACAGACTGACCACAACAGAAACACGAGAACATCTGGACTGCAGCGAGCAGATGGCAGGTAGCAGTTACTGCAGCTACAGTTGGTTTTTCTCTTTGGTGCAGCATCGACCCAACAAACCTTGCCTCAACATTGTGAAACTAAAATATACAAGGTAAAGACTTACACAGGGCAGAAGTTAAACTAGATTTCCATGAAGAAAGAAAGGAAAATAAATAAAAAAATCCACAAAAATAATGAAATGACTCAAAGTAAATCCCTAAATTTAATACTTCAAAGTTAAAGGAGAACTCTTTGTTCAGACTGAGGCAGGTAAATGAAACTGTTTCGTCCGGATGTGTCGTGTCAGAGCTGTCAGATACACTGAGAGGAGGAGAAGGGAGGCGTCGCTACCTGAAGTCACTACAACAACAAACAGACGAGTTCAGTTTCAGACCTCAACAGGAATTATGTGTTACTCAATACCTCACTCCTGTTACCAGGAAAACAACTCAGAGGAGGAAACCTTGAGGATGTGTTGCTTTAAGATCCAGTGAAGCTTGAACTACTTACTTCATTAATTCATGAGTCAGGTTAGTTTCTCCAGCAGTCTGTGCAAGTCCATCTGAACCATTTGTCTGTTGAAGTGTCCTTGAGCAACACTGTGAACCCCCAGCTGCTGATTCAATGCCTGGGATGTAACCAGGGACAGGCCCTAAAGAACATGAGGAGCTCAGATTGTCTTCATGGGATAAATAAAAAACTTCAATGAGTCAGAAGCTCACCAGCGTAAGGCAGAGCCCCTAATGGAAACAACCTGGCTCAAATGGCCGTGAAAGCCACCATGGTCTTGCATGACAGTCTTAATGTATCCAACCACAAAGAATAAACACTAAAACATCTTACTGGTAAACTGCTCGTACAGTCTTTAATGGCCCAGCAAGGCTCTTACATTGATACACTGATTTAGATCGTACTGGAGATAGCAGCTGCTGTCGCTCCACATCTTTCCTTTGTTTTCTTGTCTCTTATTGTACCTTTTCTCTCTCTCTCACACACACACACACACACACACACACACACACACACACACCTCACTGCTTGTTTTCTCTCTCTTATTCTCTTTCCCTCTGTGTCTTTTGATTATTATTATCAGAAAGCCGACCCGCTCTACAGAAACTGATGTTTGATACATCTAATCTGAAATATGTTTGTCCTTTCTCACACAGTAAAGCCACAGTCACACAAGTCTTTTGTTATTTCAGTGAATTCCAGCATGTTTTATCTCAGTGCCTCATGGGAGGCTGATGATGTGAGATGTTTGCTATTATTGTAAACTGAAAATGTGTGTGCTTAAAAAGAGAAAATCATGTGTCAGTGGGAGGTATGCACAAAGACATCTTCCCATGCCAGTGGAGAGTAAGGTACTCGTCACCATCTCCTCGCAGGCCGTGGTGTCAGGACAGCTGGGGTTTGGTTTCTGTCATCCTGCAGCCCTGCTTTCATTTGAATCCAAACGCTGAAAACATGAGCTGTGAGGTACTTTGTTCCCTCTGGTCCTCTGTAAGTGTTAGCATGTGCTAACTGGGGTAGCATGTGGCAGCATGTGTGCAGAGTCCAGTGACGCTGCTGACTCACATGCAACACTGTTGCTGCGTTCCAAACTACATCGTTTTTTATTTTACGACAGATTTTGCGAACTGCAAGATATATATGAGCAAGAGGGTCAGAGTTCAAGATGACAAAGTAGTATGTCCCAATAATATCCACACTCCTTGCAACAGTACGTACTTTGTGAGGGCAGCTGCAGCGTGTACTGTAAGTATAAAAAAGAGTGCAATGTGGGACGCAGCTTGTGTTTGTGAGAGCATATTGTGAACAGAGCTCCGTGTCTTTTTTGGGATAATAAACTTTTTTTGGCAGGAATGAAATAAATGTGTTGTCCCAAAGAAATAACTCTGTATTTATTTTTTTGTCTGCATTATAAATATTTTCTTACATTTGATAAAAAGAAGCAGATTGCAGTCTACATACAAATCTACGTAAATCCGGTAAACCAAGAGGTTAAAGTTCCATTCGTTAAATGCAATAGCAACTAGCAAGTGCTGCGGTGTTCGTTAGGGGAAGTTAGACTCTCCTGTGTGTGTATGTGTAAAAGAACACTGGAACCGGGCTGTCAAGTGTTGCAGACATAGTAAAGTGCATGCTTTTCCAAAATGGTAATTTTATTATAGGTCCTTGAAACTCATGGAAAAGTTTTGAAATTGTCACAGTGAATATATGTGGGAATCTGATGAGAGTCCCTTTTGAATCAGTGACACTGTGCAAAGACATGAGTTTAAACCTCCAGAATAACATGTTCTGCTTCTTAACAGTGAGATCAATAAGTCAGAGTTTACAGTGAACCTGAGTACGAATAGTTGTATGAATGCAAAGACTTTCTGTCGACTAAAACTCGACTAAAGCTATGAAGGATAAAGATGACTGAAATGTAAGTATTTTTGTCTAAAGATGACAACTAAAGCTTACTTACTTAAAGGGACAGTGCACCCAAAAATGTAAATTCAGCCATTATCTACTCCCCCATATGCCGAGGGAGGCTCAGGTGAAGTTTTAGAGTCCTCACATCACTTGCAGAGATCCAAGGGGAGAGGAGGTAGCAACACAACTCCACCTAATGGAGGCTGACGGCGCCCCAGATTCAAACGTCCAAAAACACATAACTGAAACCACAAAGTATCTCCATACTGCTCGTCCGTAGTGATCCAAGTGTCCTGAAGCCCCGACATAAAAAGTTGTTTGGAAAAACATCATTTGAACTTCTGAGAATGTTTGGAGCTATTTTATGTTTCTTTGTGAAGGGTTGACGTTGGGTAAGAATTCGAGGTGCATCGCTCTTTTAAATCATCGAAATATTTTTGTAACAAAGATTCTGAAAAGGTCAATAAATTCAGACTGTTTCTGAATTTTACCTTTTTCTTCTAGATGTAAGCTTTCCTGATAAACTGGTGTGGTTGCTGTCAGAGATGCTGCCAGACTTTCTGTCAGAGTTCAGCAGAGAACCAGATGTTTTCCGTGTGGCGTGAGAAACATCTGCCAGCTGACACACACCAGGTTGCCCTCTCTCTCTCTCTCTCTCTCTCTCTCTCTCTCTCTCTCTCTCACACACACACACACACACACACACACACACACACACACACACACACACACACACACTCCCTCTCCATATTGGGTCTTGAATGTGTGTTTTTGTGTGATCCATAAAAGCCAAAGGCGTTGTCAGTGTGTTTTAATGTGTTTGGTATTTGACGGATTGTGATAATGGGACGTACATGACGCAGAGCAGACAGGTCTGTCTGACAGGTGAGGGATCCTGCCAGTTCTTATCTAATCATTGTGTTTTTATCTGTGAGTGATAACACACTCCACCCTCTCCTCCTTCTCAGCATGGGTGAGCTCTCTGTCATGCCTGTCATGTGAAACTCTGATGCAGAGCACGTTGTGTCAGATAAACTTTAAAGGTTCCACTTGCCAAAAAATATCACTTCCTTTCTAGATGTGAATCACGTCACTTTCTTTACTTTTATTTTCTCTGGTTAGCTTTCATCACAAACAGCCATACATGACGTCTTATTATTTTTCTTTTCAAGTGGGTAATCCATATAAAACCATATCTTTCTGTTACATCAGTTCTTATCCTTTTTATCCTCTCCACCGTACGTCAGACAGCGACTGAAATGTAAGGCTGGTGTAGTACCACTAGTACTGTAGGGCTGGGCCAATGTGAACATTTTCAAACCAGCTGAATTTTACCAGGTGACCCACTTGACTCAGCAGCCACTCCTGAGAGGAACATGTCACTTTGTCCTAACAGCAAACGAGTGTCTGACTATCACGTAGCATCATGTAAACAAACCACATAGCTATCAGCTGTGCGCTCGAGGTCAGACTGGAGACATGACCGCTTTAAAGACGGCTGAGAAGCCTGCTTGCTATCTTCCTATGTTTGTAACACTACTTTATAAAACAGAGAACACACTTTTTATATTGTGATATTTACTGGACATGACAGAGAACATAGCCAACAGCAAGGAGGTTGTTTTTAGTGATGGTCATTTACCAGAAGCTTTCAGCACCCTGGTGATCTTCAACTTAATGAATCAGTCGTTCCTTATCCATGAGAGTGCTTTCAAATCGAGCTACAGGAATAAGAAAACACGGTGTCCAAGGAAAGTTCGGCTCAAATGGCGCACCACATCAGTCACCCACAGCCAGTTAGGACGCCTCTTTCATCAACTTCAAATCCAAATTTTTCCGTATGGGCTCACTCTTATTCTCTTGAGAGAATACCTCTGTTATGTCTTGTCTCGTCACCCCAAAAAAACACATGAACTTCCAAATAAACACAGAAGGCGTGCCCTGCTCCTCTCCCCTCCCACCTCTACTGAAATGTAATCTCCTTCATGTTGCCGACACTGGCCTCCGCTCGGCAATGAATTGCATACAGCCTGTTAGACACTGTTGGCTCTGTTAGTCCATTTATAAACATAATATTATGTTTATTACTAATGCAATACGAGATGGATTTAGCTCCATGACATTGTCTGCACAGGTTACTGATGAAGGCTACTTTTTAATTTGCCAAAATGTGTCATGGAATTTAAGTTCAGCCAGTTTGCATAAAATAAAACCAGTTTAAGCTCGTACACCGGAACGGCAAAACAGGAAATCAACCCAACTCCAACCACTAGGGCTTTTGATCGCCATTTTTCAAGTGAAAATGCCAAACATTGCCAAGTTCTAACCTTTAATTTAGATACCTTTTCGTCTTGTGTAATATTAAACAGAATGTTTTTGTAAGATACTATTGTAGGCATTTTTCACTTTTTACAATATATTTGTTACATTTTTGGTATACAACAGAACAAAGCAGCTCAGACATGACATGACAAATAATATGAGTAGCTAAAAATAAGAGAAGAAACAGAAATAGTGGGCATTATATCCATCTCCAAATTACATCACCTCCTACAACAACATAAAGGCAGCATCAAACAAACAAATAGACTGTATAGACAAATAGCAAGGTTGCATGAGGACTGATTTGCTGGAAGTGTACAGAGACTGGCTGAGCTGATTTAGGAAACCCCTGTAATATAGAAGTTGGCAGTGTAGGTCTGATGTACTTTAAGAAAGGGTCCCAAACTTCATATAAAACGTCTACTGAGGAGTGAAGCAAACAGGCGATATATTCATTTGGAACACACATTTGCAAATTTCTAATGTCATTAATCAAGAAATTCAATAAGGGAAATTATTATTAGTTTCAGCCCAGTCAATATAAAAGCATGTTGACTGTGTTCAAAGCTGTTGTGAGGTTGCTGAGTACACCACAGCCGTCAAACTCAAACCAAAACAGTTCGTGAAAATCTTTTAATGGTTTCATTTAAGCTCAAACAAAAACTGAATCCTGCTTTAATGAGATAATAACCGGCTTTAGAGGATCAAATATATAACAGAGACTGTTTTGAAGTTCTGTCCATAAATATTTAAAGTTAAAATAAGACAGAGCTTTGCAGCAAATGTTTTCAGTGTGAAGACCGAGGCTGCTGTTCTGAGTGTTGTGGCCGACTGGACTCTGATCAAAGGTGTTTCCCTCAAGTCTGTTACACTGAGCAGAGTCAGTAGCTGCGAGCAGATCTGGTCTGTGTGTGTGTGTGTGTGTGTGTGTAAATCAGAGACACCAGAGCTCTGGAGTGGAGATGAAAGACGAGATAATGAGCTGCAACGCTGATGATTTCTACCACTTTACCTCTGACTCAAACACACGGTTACATGCAAACACACACGATACTGAGACATAATTGTTTGTTTGACTTTGTAATGATGCATGAAAGCTCAGACTAACATGCTGCAGTGCTGGCAGAGTGAAGCAGCTCATGGGGTGATCCACCTGGTGCACAGTCCAGTTCCTTCAGGCCTTTTTTAATGATCACGGTTGTTCAACGCTGAATGATTCCTCCGCTACATCAGGGACTGAAAACATCTCAAAAATCTCATGAAACTGTGTTTTGTCTTGGGAGCAGCTCTGTCTCCCAGAAAATATGTTTCATATACATCTGATCTGAAACAGAGAATGTGTTCTTGATGGAAACATCATGCTGTAAAACAAATGATGTTTTCTATTAACATAATGAGGAAATTGTGCTTATTAACATACCTGGCAAGTCACAAAAATGTTAATACTTAACATATCACCAAAATGTTCACTGATGACGTACTTGTTTTCAGCCAAAGTAGACAATCTTGCAGTACCAATCACTTGAAGTGCCTTTTTGTTTTTTATTAACCAATATCTTGACCTTTTCCTAACATCAACCAAAGTGATTTTGTTGCCTGAACCTGACCACAGTCCTGCACTTTGTATGTCCACCGTCCACCCCAACCACCTGTGTGTTAACCCAATGCTGGCATTGTACTTTCCTGCAAACCAGCTCACGTTTTCACATTATTACAATGCTGATACCTTGAAACGTCACATGTCAGCAACACTATGGTTAATGTGTTGTCAGATTTAGGCACAAAAACACTTGGATATGGTTTGGAACATATGTTTTGGCTTAAAAAACCCAGTTTGGGGGCAAAATCCCTGCTGGAAATGCAGCATAAGCGGTAAATAGCAGTGGTTACTGTAGAAACAATGTGGCAGACTCCGTGGTGGTGGGAGCTCTGTACACAGACCTTCTACTGTTAGTCAACAATATGATGTTTTGGGTGGGCGGGGCTTAGCTGGAGGCAAAACAATTCTCCACGGACATTAGCCAGTGCTAGCTAGCAAGTTCTGTTGGCTTGTGTAATGCCCTCTATACACTGTGCGATTTTAGCAATCTTATAAGACCACTGCATGACACACTGTGAGACGTGGATCTAATAAACTTTGGTACGACGTCAAGTTTGATGTGTGCAGATTGTACGATGGCCGTTTACCACTGAATCGCAGGTTACGACGTACGTCAATATGCAACGTCATCAGCGTACGTCATCCATCTGCACCACCATAGGTAGCTTGCTCACCTGGAAGTTGCAGTTCCTCCGTAGTTTCCTTCCATGCAGTGTTTTTTTTCTGGCGGTCATGAAAGCAGCTGGAGGAAACATCAAATCAACAAGGCTTCTGCTGCCACAGCTCCACCAAACTTTTCTCTTTCTGGGAGGTACACACACTTCTTTTTGTTCGTTTTACCTCCATGGCAAGTGATCATTTGTTTGGGTTTAGCGCCGGTGTCGCGGTGACCATTGTGTCATTTCCTGCTGCATTTCTATTGGTTGATTAGTAGACGTAGGTCATAGCAGCTGTCACACTGTGAGATAGTCATCCTAAATTTCTGAGACCCTCAGAATTTTATCTCAGGTTATCTTTGGTCGCAAGACATCGACATCCTTGAATCCGTCCTTGAACCTGTCTCACAGTGCGACGTAAGACCACCGTTTTAGAGCCACGACCAAAGATATCGCCACGTTTCTCCCACGATGGTCATCTTTCGTCTGGGACAGCCCAAAATCACACAGTGTATACCGGCCATTAGACAATGGAGGAAGATGCGCACTCTGACACAACCTTGTCCGTTCATAAATTGGGAGCGCTGTCTAAATGTACCGTTGGGTTATCCAGAGCACTTTCTTCCACCAACAGGGCTCTCATTTTAGTGTAGAGCGTCAGACTGAATTTACCAACGCACCATGTCAGGTCACTCACTCTCCGGGACCGCCAGTGTTACTTGAATAAGTAAACACTGACCAACGGGACCAGACTGGCCGACCCGTATGCTCTCACTCAGTGGATGGATGATGTCACAGGAAGCCAATCTTACAAAGGAGGACCACACTTGTTTGTTTTGCTATGGAAGCTAACGTTAGCTAATGTGCTAAAAAGTTAGCGTTGCAGAGAAATCCAATATTCCTCTTAATCCCTCCCCAGTTTCTGATGAGGTGGACATGATAACCCTTAATACACATAACCTTATTCATCCCTACAACAGGAAATGCTTTTTCCCTAACCTGATAAACCTCTTTGTTTTTGTTGACGGGCAGTGGCGGCTGGTTTTGAGCCATGACTATTCTGGCTCCCAATAACACAACAAGACAAACACATTTTAACACTCCTGTGGAGCCTACAGCCCTGTGGGGGAGAGGCAGCTGCACCTCCGGCTAACAAACTGATATCATCGTGACGTCGGCCCTAAAAGGGTCTATAAATAGAGTTTAGTTATTTTCTAGTTGAATTAAGTTTTCCTCAGAGATGAAACTGAAGAATTAGAATTATTTTCCAAAAGTTTTTCTTCCCATCCCGCAACACGTTTATGGTGAGAATGACACATCTGTACTCAAGTTATTTTGGGCGAATCATGATCTTCCCCTCACCTCAGCTACACCGGCCACACCAAGCACACACACCAAAACACACACAGACACCGTTTTAATGAGGCAAATCCAGTTTTAATCACCTTCCTGATTGCAGGCAATCAGTGTTCATAAGGGGGGACAATCAATCACACACACACACACACACACACACACACACACCACACAGATGTTAAACAGACTCATATTCACTCTTGCGTTCTTTCACGCTCACAAACCTTCTCACAGTGAAAATAAGTCTTTCCATTGGTCTCTGTCACTGTTTCTCATATTAGCAGTCTTTTTCTCTTTCTCTGACTCATTCTCTCTCTCTCTCTCTCTCTCACACACACACACACACACACTCATACTTGTGCAGCACAGGTGTTCGGCACGCACCCAGCCCACTCTCTCTCAGTTCATCTGTTCTGCCTGAAGTCTTGAACAAGTGTTTGCCATTATCCAAAGACCTCTCTGTCTTCTTGCACACTACACACACAGTCACACACACTTCTCTGCACACACAGATATACACACTCAGACATTTACGCATAGTTTAGTTTGAGCTCTCACTCAGAGGTTAGTGGAAATGATCCTGTTGATTCGACTGTAACAGGACGTGACTGAGTGAAACAGCAGCACGCCGTCCTGCTGCAGTCAGACTGACTGAAACGGAAACTAGCATTGAAGCTGCTGTGGGAGAGATGGAAGGAATGACAATAAAACGATCAAATGTCTAGCAAAAGAAAAAGCTTTATTTAAAAAGCTATAGTGATTAACCCTTTAAACACAGACGTCCCTTGGACAGCTGAGGGAGGTTAATGTTTGCCTGATTCTGTTTAAATCCAGTAAAATAAAAACCATAATAGCTCGATCGTTCATTGTTTTTGCAGTAGAAAGCTAAGGCTTCTGTTTTCCTGTTATCACTTCATGACCTGATGTTACCTTACCTTACGTGCACTGCCAACGTGGTATTTGACCGTAATTACACCAGAATTTCCCCTGATGGCCGTAGGAGTTGTGCTGCGGAAGGTTCTCAGCCTGTTTTCGTTACCTTAGAATGAGCTGTTTATATCTACACAGGGAGCAGGTCTCTGGAGATCACCATGTTGCACAGCAATGTTTCTACAAAAGCCCAGAATGGACAAATCAGACAGTGGTTTTAGATAGGGCCATTTTTGCATTGGCCACTTTAGTTTGCAGCTCCTCTGCGACGGGCAGCACCAGAAAAACACACAGTTTTAATAACGTGAAACTGCTTTATTCAGTCTAATTATTGGTTTAAATCACCAGGTCCATTTGTTTTGGCGAGGAGGACACCCCTGCCGATAATTTGGCTCCCAGTAAAAACTTTCTGGACGTCTGTATCTTAAGTTATCAGAGAAAACAGGTGAGCACAGATTAGCAGGGGCTAATGTCTGCGACATGCCAAACAGCATTGGAGAAACATTGATTTGTAATGTGGACACTGCTTTATTTGGTGTTTTTAAGGGTTTTAATCACCTGGGGCCGTATTCACAAACATTCAGAGAACACTCTTAGAGCTCCTAACTTAGCCTAAAATTTTTTAGTAAGGAGTCCTAGCTTAGGAGTGATTTAGGAAAGTTCTCAGAGCAACTGAGCAAGGAAAAGAGAAACTTTGACCTTAGTGAGGAGGTGTGGTTGACCCCGTTGCTTGGTGTGATGCATTCTTTTAACAGATGTGATTGGTTGTCCTTTAGTGAGCCTGTAAGGTGTGAGGACACCCAGTGGAAATTAAATGAACTGCAGACTGTGACAGTGTCATTGTTAGGGCCCATTTATGCTCAACGTTAAATACGGATCCGGATACGGACGGAGCCTTCTGTCCGTGCTCTGCGTTCATTTCATCCGTATTTCTGCACGTTTCCATAAAGCTTACGGATACGGGCCAAACGGAGCAGTACCACCGGGAACCATGGGGGCAGTGTTGCTGTCACTACCCGATACGTAGCTCTAGTGAGACACGGAGAAGAAATAACAATTCAATTTCTTTCATCAGCAGTACTAGAGAAAAGAATTCTCCGTCCTCCAGTCGCGATGTATTTAACGGCCTCACCGACCACCGCCTCCTACAACGCTGCCCCTGTTTTTGTCTTTTATGCAAGAGGTACATTATCAATATCTCCTCCACAGTCGCCATGTTTGTTTTTGAGTTTGTTGTTGTCATAAACTTTTGACGCTGAGCTGCCCCCTGGTGGATATATTGGTTAACATCCATGCCAACGTAAAGGGCGCATGGAAGTATGTGGGCAGTGACGGTAACATTGTTTGAAACGGACGTATACATTTTCGTACGTAAAGGGAGGATACATGAGCCCTAAGTGTGATCACTGCTGATGGAAGGTTGAGACAGACCAAGGTCATCACTGCTGCACTGTTGTGTTTTTCCAGTTTTCCAAGTATGTTAGTGTTGTGGTCATTTTATTTCTGGTGTTATAATGTTACAGCGTTTGGTGGGAGATGTGTGTGTACCTCTAATGAGATTGATCACAAATATTCTCCTTGCACGATCTAATCTTTAGCATTTCATTTCCTCACTGTCATGCAGTGTTTGGAGAATGTTTCTCCTTCCTCTTTGTGTTTCCACCGTTTTCTCCTCTGATTAAGAAACTCTTAAACCTCTTAAAGTCCTCCTCCCTGCTCCTAACAGTTTGTCACCTTAGGCTTAGCTTCTAAGGTCTGAGATGCTTTGTGAATAACTCATCTTTGCAAGGACTTAACTTTAAGGAGAAATTCTCAGAACATCACAATTTTGAATTTTCTTAGAATTTCATTACAAGGAGCAAGTCTTAGTGCTAGGAAGCGTTGTGAGTACGGCCCCTGGTCTGTTTGTTTTAAAGAGGAAGAAACCTTTGTGGATAACTCAGCTCCGGGTAAAAACCTCTTAAACAATGAACACTGGGGGCGCCCAGCAGCTCAGTGGGTAGAGCTGGTGCCACATGTTCAATGGCAGTATCTCTGCCGCAGCGGCCGCGGGCACAATTCTAGCCAGCGGTCCTTTGCTGCATGTAATCTCCAATCTCTGCTGGTTGCAATCTGCAGTCCTCCCTGCCACTAAATCTCCCTAAATCTTACACATTGGACCTTTAATGTGTGTTTTTATTCTTTAGCAATAGAAATGTACGTTTCGGTGAGAGCTAAGTGGGTGGTCAGTGGAGAAGACAAGAAGGCAAACAGGTTCACTGACCTGTGATCACATCCTCATCCACTGCTGACCTCTCAACCTAACTGATCCTGACCTCACTGACACACACACACACACACACACACACACACACACACACACATCCAAACGCTAAGACACACGTACTCAAAAAAAAAAAAAGCCGAACTAAAAGCTGGATCAAGAATCAAGATGTGTAGAGGTTGTGACCTCATGCCATTGGCCAATCAGCAGAAATCCAGATCACTGCAGACCAATCAGAAGCAATCAACACCAGCTCCGTGCTTGATTGAAAGGAAAAGCAACATTTAAGTGAATTACATCCAGACTCACAGAAGCTTTGACTGCTCAAATAATCAGGGTGAGGCTGACCGAAGGCACTCAGACATCGAGAGACTGCACTCATGCTTTAAAGCATTTAGTCTTTATCTCCGAACACTTTCCTCCCCGCAGTCAGAATGGATTCTGGTGTGGACAGTCTGATGTTTTTACAAACTTTTAATGCACCTTCTCCAGGACTCCTGACTTGAAATATGTGGGAGGTTATACAAGTTATCAGGAAAACTAATGGAAAACCTCAGAGCAAAAAATGACAAATTCTAACATACAATGGTTTTGTGTGACGTAAAGCGTTTGGTTTCCTCTCCTCTTCAGTATTTCATGTCATATTTCCCTCCGCGTCCCCCTCAGGGAGAGTACTTTGAGATATCTCCTGCTCAGCTTTCTTTCATCATGTGGTCTATTTCCCATCGTTGGTTCATGTGATGGATGGGATCTATAGGACTCGGTGAGACAGAGCCAAGTGCAGCAGCTCCATAAAATGAAGTCCTGCTTACTTTTATTGTCTCCAGCCGTGCTCCGGGCTCGGGCTAATACCCAACAGATATCTGGGATAAAATGAAAAAGTGATTCGGCATCTGTTTGGCTCTCACTGGACATCACTTTGTTTTAGAAGAAAAACATTCCTGGGATTTTTAGACCTTATTTTTGCAAAAAGACAATACATTGTTTTGCTTTTTGTCCAACACAAACAAATATACATGTTTTACTTTCATAAAAGTGCCTCTGCATAAACATTTAATAAATATGTTCCATATTCATGTCACTTACTGATATTTTTATGCCTCTGTGCCAGCAATTTTCAGTTTATCTGTTCATCCATCCCATTTACGTGAAAGCGATATCTCAAGCGTGCCTTTTTGAGAATTTCTTTCAGTTTGGCACAAACGTCGACTTGGACCCAACCTCATAAGAACGTGGTGGTCAAAGGTCACTGTGACTTCCCAAAGCATGTTTTCGGCCATAACTTAAGAATTCATATGCTAAATATGACAGAATTTCACATAAATGTCTAACAGGATACAGTGATGAAGTGATGACATTTTATATCCAAAAGGTCAAAGGTCAGCTTCACTGTGATGTCATAATATTCTGCATAAAACACTCATCTGTCCATTAATCAGCGTCATATCTCAGGAACAGAAGGGGAGACATTTGGTCAGATACTGAATTGGTGACTCTAATGTAAGGTAATGTAACCTAATGTAAACTCTAATGCAGTAATTCTAGTTTAAACAGTAGCCAGTTGGGGCTGGGCGGTATTCGCGGTGATGGTAACATACCGCAGTAAACATGAGCCGCGGTACTGCTTTTGTGGTTACTGTCATACCGCAGGCTACGGTGGCAGAACGGGGCCCGGCGGCCGCCTGCCTCACGCTCCTCCCTCGCTACGTGATGGCCGGCCGGCTGCCAGGCGCCCTTCTCCTGCGGGCCTGGGTTTGGTGCGGTCGGCCACGCCACCTCCATCACGTAGCGTGGCAGGTGGCCTGGCCGACCGCACCAAACCCAGGCCCGCGGGAGAAGGGGGCCCAGGAGCCACCGGCCCTCCCTCTTCCCTCTGACGTTTATACATACTATGTAACGTTTTATAAACAGTAATAGATGGATTAGCAACTGTTTTACTTCTGACAATAAATAGTTTCCATCCTAGACTTGTATGGCTTTTTAAATTGTTTTATTTATGGTGTAAAAAAAAAAGAGAGAAAATGATACCGTGATATCATACCGTCACCGCATCCACCCAAAATAATACCGTGATATTGATTTGAGGCCACAACACCCAGCCCTATAGCCAGTTCAGAAACTTTGATTAAATCTAATAGTCACATTTTTAAGAAGTCACTGAACTGTGTGTGTGTGTGTGTGTGTGTGTGTGTGTGTGTGTGTGAATATTCATGTGTGTGTGGTTAGATTTTCTCAATGAGAAATGAGCTGTGAAGATCTCATAATCGCACCATGAACAGATGTGCCTGACGCTGTTAGATCTGATTTCAGAGGAAGAGGAGCTGCAGGCTTAACCCCACCTTTGTTCTTTGTTCTGTGTGTGTGTGTGTGTGTGTGTGTGTGTGTGTGTGTGTGTGTGTGTGTGTGTGTGTGTGTAGTTGCATACTGTCGGATGTGGTGTTGAAACATTTGGAACAGTTTATGTACAGTAAGCGGTGAGTATAATGATTTCCAGAGCTCTAATCACATTTCAATATGAGGAAACACAGATATTTTTTTACAGCATAACGAGATAGCTATTGTGGTGTGGCTCAAAATCAGAATATGATGTTAAAATATAATTGACATCAGACTAATGGTAACATGCTCCTTAAAATAGCTCCATACTCACCGGCTCACCGTTCTGTTAGTATGTTTGAATATAGCGGGGATGGGCTGGGTTCAAGGTGTAACTTAAAATTCAGTTTTGATGCTTATCTCAGTCTTTAGGACGAGTACTTCAGCCAGAAATATGTTGAGAAAAGACTTTTTAAATTTAGACAGATCAGCCAAAGAATTAAAACCACTGGCGGGTGAAGTGAATAACTTTGATCATCTCATTACAAGCCAGTGTTCTGCTGGGAAACCTTTGGTCCTGGCATCAATGTGGATGCCACTTGGCACGCACCAACCACCCAAACACTGTTGCGGACTAAAGACACTCCCCCTTGGCAATGGCACTTCCTGATGCAGTGGCCCCCCAACAGGACAATGCTCCATGCCACACCACAAAAACCGGCTCAGAAATGACCCGAGGAATGTGACAAAGAGCTCAAGGCATCAACCTGGCTTCCAGATTCCCCAGATCCCAATCTGTTCTAGCATTCGTGGGACATACCCGGAAATACCCTCAATCCACGGTGGGTGCTCCTTGGATCAGACTTGGCTCTGACATGTCAAGGTATGGACACAGAACCTTTGAGGGTGTACTGTGATGTGCATGGCACCAGGGCGTTGGTGGCAGATCCTTTGAGACCTGACGGTTGTCGAATGTTTGACCAGATTGGGATCTGGGGAATTTGGAGGCCACGTCGACACCTTGAAGTCTTTGTCATGTTTCTTGGGCCAATCCTGCATTGTACTGCTGAGGCAACATATTCTCACTCCGACCTTGTCACATATCATGGTCATGGACTTCTTACATCAAGATATGACAAGCAAGGTACCCTGGGTGCGTTGGTTTTTGATATTCTGGAACGCCATGTCAACTTCCGCCTGAATTAATGCACTATGTCGGTACAGCGCCATAAATCAACGTTTCTTTTCTTCAACAACAAACGCACATGGTTGGGTTTTGGCAAGCCTCACTGTTGAAAGGCGGTGGTTGTTAGACCCATCCACCTCCCCTCCCACCTGGCCTACTTGGAGTTTTGCTGCTACACAATAACAGCAACCGGCTGCCTGTCATGCTGACGTGGAAGGTCCGATTTTTTATCGGTGTCTGACACCAGAAGTCTAAAAAAGCACCGGTAATGGACGACTTCAAAGTAAGATCGAGTTGGCTGGGAGGGGCACTGCCATTAGAGTGTCATTGACGTGTAGGAGGAGTACTAGGTCTGCATGGGTGTCCGGATGGGTGGAGTGCATCAAGTGGTTTGCACATGAATGCCAGGACCAAAGGTTTCCCAGCAGAACATTGTCAGGTGATGATGAATTTTAATCACTTCACCTGTCAGTGGTTTTAATGTTTTGGTTGATCGATGTAAATTTAAGTTATTAACTTAAAATTGCTCTGATAACTGAGGTTCAGCCTGCCTTTAAAATGTGTCATTCCTTTTATTCTTTTAGCCATAATGTCACATTTAAACGTCACACTTTTAAATTCAGTGATTTCCTGCACAGTTGTCTCTTTCTTCAAAGCAACATTTTAGAAACTTTGGAGTTTTTCCCTCTGAAGTTATTAAAGTTAAAATTAACTTTTTAAATCGGGGTAAAAAGCATTGGTTGCTGAGGAACAGGTATCTTTACACTGGTGCAACTTGAATAGAAACACAAAGGGAAAAAAAGGAGTTGCAGAGACACAGTGCATTTAAGCAAAGAGGCATACTGGACAAAAACAAAGAAAAAGAGAGGAATCACTTTCATTCATCACTTGATTTATTATTTTTCTAGGGGGGGTTGTGAAACTCTTTACGACCAGTGTGATTAAAGGCTGCATAAATAAACCCAACTAGTCCTGCAGTTGATGTTTTCCTTCTTGCTCTGGTCTTTTTTCTTCTGTATTTTTCACGGCTGATTAGCGAGCAGAAACTCTGGTGTCCCGTCACTGCTGATGAAAGCAGCGTGATTGTCAGAGCAGTGATTTATTTCTTTTTAAATGGTGGTGAAGTGTAACAAATGTGCCGTGCTGCATTCAAAGCCACAGCGTGCCGTCTCTGGACCCACCAGGACACACGGCAGCGTCTCTGTGCATGTTAAAGGTTGTTCTCCACATCCACGCTGTGGGGTCCACTTCTCTCCTTTGTTTTTTTTGCTCAACAGTCTAGAAGAGTTTCATGGTTAGTTTCCTTCACTCATTCAGGTGATTACTTGCAGCACAGGTAGGTCAACTCAGCTGACTCATCAGGCGTTTACTGCTGCAGGAAAACTTTGAGAATTTCAAGGTTAACTAGTGGCTTTTACTCAGGTTAACATTTACAGCTGGAGCTCGTGGCTTTACCAACACTGGACCCAAAAATCACCAAATTTACTGCAGGAGGAGGAAGAAAATGTTGGCATTGTTTTCTGCAAACCTCAGATATGTTACATTTGTGCCCCTTTACATATCAATGTTTCTAAAGATTACATGTATATGTATATGAGCTTCTCATTAGGAGGAGGAGGGGATGCAGGATGCTGTGACACTGAGGTGAGATGGCTGCCAAGAAGTCAAGCAGCAGCCGACCACTTCTTAAAACCAGCCATGTTTTTTAAGGATACATCGGCACATTTCCAGCAGTGGTTGTGGCGACAACAACTGGGTCGTATAAGCAAAAATATAAAGATATTTTCCCAACCTTAGCCAAGTGTTTTTGTGCCTAAACGCTATCACACACTAACCACAGCATTGTCAACGACATAGTCACAACATAAAACTGAAAACTAAAACATAAAGAAATGTAAGGTTTCAATATATCTGCTTTAACCCCTGTAAAATCCTGAGCAAATTGGCCTGATTCCTTTCAAGAACACAAGACAAAGGCAATCAGCAAATTTACAAGAAATGACCCCAAATTTGCAAGAAATTAAGAAAAGGAAAATTTCCTGAAAAATTAAAAAAAAGTAAAAAACAAAAACAAAGAAATGACCTAGGGAAAAATGCTAAACATGTAGAGAGAAGAAGAGAATTTTTTTTTCTCGAGCATAATTTTAAAATGTATTTAGAATAATTATAAATACCTTTTTCTTGGCATTTTTTCCCTAGTTTTTTGATAATTTTCTAATAATTTCACCCAGGTTATTTTTCTTGGCACATTTTACTATTTTCTTGCAATTTGCAGGACAGTTCTTGACAAGTTACTCATTGCCTTTTTAAACATTGTCAGAAGAAATCAAACCAAATTGTTCAGTTTTCAAAGGTTTACATGCTTGTGAAAGGCGCCTGAATGCAACACAAGAAAACATGTCCATCCAGGTTTCAAAGGGTTAATGTAACAAGAGCTGAATTGCCGATATGTAGGAAATCAAACGTCGCAAAAAAAGTGTCCGAACATCTCAATATAAATACTGCAACAGTATTGTAGGGTTAGTTGGTAAAAATGCCTTTAAACCCAGGAAACTACAACACTAATAGTGTGATACTCAAAATTATAGAGTTGAGTTTTTAATGTAAATGTAACGTGTGGTTTGCAGGAACAAAAAAGCTAACATTAATTCTGCAACGTAGGTTGTGATTTTTGCATAATGGAGATCCATAGTTTCAAAAACTTAAGGTTCATATCAGAGAGTGCATTTGTGAAGTTGGGCACAAACAACTGTGGCTGCAACTGACGATGATTTTCATCAAGAATTATTAACATTTGAGAAGCTGGGAAAGTAAGATCTATTAATCAATTCTGAAAATCGAGTCCAACGAGGAGAACATGGGGTCAATTAAATATTTTTTTTTAGTAAAACCCAAAGAAAACATGTTTAAAATAAATGATATACTTTATTTATTCAACACTGCAAACGACTTTTGGCATGAAATACATTTTTGGACTTTATTATTGTTGTTATAAGTACCATAAATCTTCTCAGTTGAGATATATTGCATTTGGTAATGGAGCCCCGTCATTATTTCTTCCTCGCTCCAGTTATCATTTACAGCTCTGGGAGGCCGAGCTGACAGCGTTACAGAACAAACAGTGTGACGGCCGAGCAGCAGGGCCGAGCAGAGCTTCAGGGTTAATTTGCTGCGCTTGTTCAGGTCGTTTTCTGCCTTCTTTAGCAGCAACTCCCCAGAGAGACGAGAGGCAAAGACTCTGCAGCCTGACCGATCAACTGCTGCTGTGTGTGCGCTTGTGTGTGTGGCTGTGCAGAGGGGGAAGGGTTATTGTGATCATAACTGAAAGTTGCAATCCCACACTAAAAGTACTTTATGAAAGTAAAATCCTACAGTATCAAAAAGTACCAAAAGTAGATGTACTCATTATGCTCAAAGGCCCTGTCACTGATTAATATCTAAGCTGCCTTTTAAAGGTGTAGTTGGTGCAGGTGGAGCTACTTTAGTGACTTCATATACTGCTGGGTAGTTAATGTGTAATGCATTTTATAAACTGATCATATATTTTGTTAAAGAAAAGTAATCGTCATACTAAGTAGCTGTTTCATAAACCCAATCACCAGGAAAAATTGGCATTGTACATTTCTGCAAACCACAGACGCATTACATATTAGCATGTTCTTATGTAGAGGATATATTGAAACTTGGAAAATACCTGTCTCTGTTCAAAGCAACTGCTTCTCGTGGTACTAAACCTGCTGGGAAAACAGCAACAGGTCGCCACACAACACCCGCATGTGGTGACTAAAAATCCGCTGGAAACACAGAAATCACTCACAGCCAGTTTTGTTGTTTGTTGATCCTTTTTTTATGATATTTTTGGGGCGATTTTGCCTTCATTTGATAGGACAGATTTAGCATGAAAGGGGGAGAGAGTGGGGATGACACAAGCAAAGGGCCATGGGTTGGAATCAAGCTAACGGCCCCTGCAGCAGGGCCTTTGTACTGTACATAGGGCAGCTGCTCTACCAGGTGAGCCCCCCATTTGTTGGTCTTGAACAGTGGTCTGTAGTTTGGCAGGTGTCTCGCCATCCACCATCCCCTCCACCTCCACCTTGACAAAGTCAGCTCATATACGAAATGTGCAAATGTTACATAATCAAGTAGCCCAAGGCAAAATGTTACACTGTCAGAGGGGGCAGAGTCAAATAAGTTCATGACTGTATGAAGCAAATTTTCCTGTCTGACTGAAACGTGTCTTCTCTCTGTCAGATCTGAGGAACAGTTCGGCTGTGTTCTGGAAGGGCGGAGTCAGCGGTGGATACCAGGCCCTGTTACTGGACGAGGATCAGGGATGGCTGCTGGTCGGAGGGAAAGACCACATCTACCTGCTGAGGCCTGACAGCCTGGATCTGCCCACACATACTGTAAGACGTTAGAACACAAAGCTGATCGGAGCCTGTCAGCGTATCAGTGTTGGCTGCATCTCAGGTCAGTCCTCCAATAAATGAATAAACTAACACAACCTGTCTGTGTTTTGTTTTCTCACTCAGATCCACTGGCCTGCTGCCAGAGAACACGTGGAGCACTGCAGGCTGGCAGGGAAAAGTCTGGAGGTAAGTGTCTTTAAATCAGAGTTAGAGGGAAATGAAACGGACTACATATTAGAAAACGTGTTATTTCTATTCCACAATGAAGTCATTTAAAAATAGTATGTTATAACAAGATGTTAATGTGTTTTATTGTGCTTATTTTTATTTTCAGACAGAGTGTGCCAACTTCGTGCGGCTGCTGCAGCCTTTCAATAAGACCCATGTTTATGCTTGTGGTACCGGCGCCTTCCATCCACAGTGCACATACCTGCACATTGGACACAACACGGAGGTATTCATCCCTTCAATAATGACACTCTCAGCAGTGTAAACCAGGGGTCAGCAGCCTTTATTATCAAATGAGCCATGACTCATATTTGAGCCTTGTAATGACGGTAACACTGCCACTCTGCTGTGAGCTATTTATGATTATTTGGTGATTGAACTTTGCAGTGTTGGTGGTGACAGCAAACAAATCTGTCCATGCACTATTAAATTCTCTTTTTTCCTCCAAGACTTTTCCTTTTCTGGATTTGGAATCCATAGCTAGCTTAGCCAGGGTGACTCAAGACTAGCTACCGCTGTTAAGGTTCAACAAAATTTTTAGTAAAAGGCACCAGGCAGTAGTTGTGGATGCACATTTAGTTAGCTGACGGAATTTAAAACATATTTATTCAGTGTATAGGGTACACATTCTTACAATTGGAAAATTAAAGAATCACTGTAGACCTACAACGATGATAAATGAAAATTAAAATGCTCATTTATATATAGTTCTTTGTCAAAGCCACAGGGAGCCAGTGGCAACGGGCTAAAGAGCCACACACAGCTCCAGAGCCACAGGTTGCCCATCCCTGTTCCAAACCATAGTAAAATGCCAAACTTTAAAGGGATAGTGCACCCAGAAATGAAAATTCAGCCATTATCTACTCCCCCATATGCCGAGGGAGGCTCAGGTGAAGTTTTAGAGTCCTCACATCACTTGCAGAGATCCAAGGGGAGAGGAGGTAGCAACACAACTCCACCTAATGGAGGCTGACGGCGCCCCAGATTCAAACGTCCAAAAACACATAATTGAAACCACAAAATATCTCCATACTGCTCGTCCGTAGTGATCACACACATGAAGGCGGTGCCCATGTCTCACAGTCTCATGCAAGCATGCACACGTGAGCGCGGTGCACAGAGAGGCAGTCAGAGCTACAGGCTACAATGAGGCTAAAAACAGAGTTCAAATGACGTTTTCCAAACAACTTTTTATGTCGGGGCTTCAGGACACTTGGATCACTACGGACGAGCAGTATGGAGATATTTTGTGGTTTCAGTTATGTGTTTTTGGACGTTTGAATCTGGGGCGCCGTCAGCCTCCATTAGGTGGAGTTGTGTTGCTACCTCCTCTCTCCTTGGATCTCCACAAGGGATGTGAGGACTCTGAAACTTCACCTGAGCCTCCCTCGGCATATGGGTGAGTAGATAATGGCTGAATTTTCATTTTTGGGTGCACTATAAGTGTTTAAGTGTTGCCTCAAATTGCAGGGCTCAACAAAAACAAGTGGCCAATTTCTCAGGGCAAATAAAATGCCACATCAGTCTAGTAAATCTAGCAACTCACACAAAATATTAAACACATAGTTTTTCTTTGGAGCTGATGTTGAAAGAAGCTCAGGAGTGAGCCATCTCATTTCCTTTTTGTCTCTAATGAGAGTTGCACATGTAACTGCAGCGGGTAAAGACAACATTTATGAGCTGGAGAGCAAGCGAGCATTTCATTGTCCTGGAAACAGGAGTTTAGCTGGATCACGTTAGAGAATGTGGTTGAAACTGTGGATGAAAACTCAAACTGTGTGGGGGCAAGTAAAAGCTGATTTTGGGCTAGTAGATTTCTGACCCACCTCCCGGACTGGGCAAGTAAAACAAAAACATCAACACTGAACCCTTTACTGTGTGCTGCCAAAACACTTGGTGTACCTAAAATTTCTGTGCTCATATTTTTTGGCACATTTTTTCTTACTCCTGCAGATTAGTGTCCAAACAGATAATGTCATGTCAAATTCAGATATTTCCGTTGCAGCTACAACAAGGTCTGCTCATATAAATGTATTCAGACCTCTTAAACACCAGTTCTAAACATCATGTTTGGTGTCAGTCCCTTAGAATCAATCAACCCCTCTTTGCTGAGCTTGTACTGCTCTGACAGTCAACTATCATCCAAGAAGAAATCCATCAGAAAGAGCGTGAAGTTTCCTCTTTGCCCTGCTGTTTATCGGTCATTCTGAGTTTGTGTGTGGTCTCTGTCTCTCCTGCAGGAGCCGTTGTTCATGCTGTCTCACACAGTCGAGTCAGGCAGAGGAAAATGTCCTTTCAGTCCCAGGGAGCCCTTCACCGCTCGGCTGACTGGTGGGTCTCGTCCAGTCCACACATAATGCACCATGTGTCCACCCACCCACTCACTCACACACACAAGTGGATACATTAAATCATGTTCTGTCATTCTCTAACAGCCGTATTCATATTCTGGTGACAGTAATGTTCTGCAGCGTACAGTCCCCCCACTGTCTCGTTCCTGGCTGCAGCCCGTCCGTTCAGCTGAGGCGTGTGTGGTCTGCTTCACTCATTTCACACACTGACGTCAGCTGTTGCCCCGTGCGACACAACGGTCATAAAACACATCAACTACATTTGGATTCTTTAGATAAAGAGGCCCCGTAACATCAGCTTTAAGTTGTCAAACTGAGTTTTTAAAAGTCTGTCAGTTGTGCAGGCGGAGAGGCAGAGCGAGGAGATGGAGCTTAAAGAGCAAACACATGTGTCATCACTGGACATGTGTAGATACAAAGTGTATTTACTGCTAAATAAGAAATAATAACAACCTAACAATCTGATCACTTTGTTTTGTTGCTTTCTAACATGCATCAGCTTGTAAATATTTACACTAAGGACCACCATGAGGAAGAGAATGAAGCCGATTGTCGTGCTGTGAATGTTGCAACACTCTCTGCTGTGGTCAAATAATGTAATCACTCTCAGCAGGAAAATAAATCTCACAAGCAAGAGTTTCTGGTTCTGTTAATGATTATATGCAGCTATATGGTCTGGATTAGGTTATTCTGCTCCTCAATAGCAGTGAGAAAAGATTTTCAGTTGTTCTGATCCGTCTCTTTCTTTCTTTCCTTAGATGGTGAGCTTTATGCAGGTACCTCAGTAGATTTCATGGGAGCCAACGCTGCGATCTTCCGTACGTCCATCCAGGGCAGCAGTCAACATTACATCAGGACCGAAGCGTATGATCACAACTGGCTCAATGGTGAGAAGAATAATATCAATAATCTTTTTCTATAGTGCTCTTTTCAAAAACAGTGTTACAAGCCTGTCTCTCTCCTCCACACACAAACACTGTCCCGTCTCCTGCTCAGAGCCAGAGTTTGTTGGCTCCTTCTCCATCCCTGACACTCACAGTCCCGACGACGACAAGGTCTACTTCTTCTTCAAGGAGCGGGCGGTGGAGGCCGGACAGTGGGACAAGAGGGTGTACAGCCGCGTGGCTCGAGTCTGCAAGGTACAAACACAGAGACGGATACAAAATGTGTTGCAGTATAAAAAGACAGAGTCAGACAGGAGAAGAAACCGCAGGATGACAACAGGCGTAATGTCTTGCAGTCTTCACATCTTGCTTGAATCTTCATGGATATGCCCGTCACAGTCTCTCAGCACCAAGTGACATCTGCAGATTGCAAGCATTCCAAACCCCCCCAAAGTGTTTAGTTCCCTGTAATAAAGACAAGGATAAGCACAGGAAACAATGAAAATGACTTAAAAGACATAAACCTGAGTATTCAGACTATCTCAGATTTGTTCCTATGGACGGTGGTTGACAGGTGCAGGGGTCTTAATACAGAGAGAACAGAGAAAGATAGTGAATTACAGCACCTTTGTGTGCTCCCTCTCTCGTCTCTCTTCTCTCCTTCAATCCAGAATGACGTGGGCGGGAAGAGGAGTCTGATCAACCGCTGGACCACCTTCCTCAAAGCCAGGCTGGTGTGTTCTGTCCCCGGCCCGTCTGGAGTCGACACGCAGTTCGACGAGCTCGGTAACGCTTCCCTCCTTTTCCTTCCTCTCTGGCGGCCTCTTTACGACCCTTGTTTCCTCATTAAACTCTTCTGGAGCAGACCTTTGGGTTCATGTGCCTGCTGTCTCACCTTCTTTCTTTCCTCTCCCTCAACTTTGACATGAGGACAAAGTTTCACAAGCAAGAACAGTCTCCTCCTTTCCTTTCCTCTGTCCTCCTCCCTTGTTTCTCACCGAGCTATAAACTCTGTCTGAATGATTCTTTTTCATTTACAGCAATGTATTATTAATATTTCCAGTTATTATGGACCTTTGCCAAATCAGTCAATAAAACTCTCTTTGTGTAAGTTCGAGCACTTCAGAACGATACAAGCTAATAATGAGGCAGTACAAACACTAAACAGAACTTGGTTATCGTACAGAAAGAACATATCATTTCTGACATCAGTGAATCTGACCTGATTCTTCATGTTGAATTTTAACTCTCTCACTTTGTTTTTCCAGAGGACATCTTTGTTCTGGAGACCAAAGACCCTCAAAACCCGACCATCTACGGTGTCTTCAGTACGTCCAGGTGAGAATACATTCAACCACACAGTCATACCAGGAAATATCCTTTACAGAGAGCACTGTTAATGAAAAATAAATCAGTGCAAAGTGGACTATAGCTCTGTAGTTTAGTGGTTCCAAACGCAGGCTGACAACCAGGGATTAAACCCTGAAGGATCATTTTGGTATAAACGGGTCAAAAGCAGTTTGTTTTCCATGTAGATTAAAGTTCCATTGTGAATTCCAGATCTGCTGTTTCCCCCAGTGGCGCCCTGGTATTATGGTGTCTAGTGAATGTATTTCAGTATTACCAAGTGCAGTTGTTTTATTTAAACATGGCTTGACTTTATGGGCTCTAATTTCGCAGACCGGGCGAACTGGGTGTGGCACACTGTGCATGCTGGCGCAGCTACTCCTCTTTCCCACCTCCGTCCCTCCTACCTGCGCAAGTCGGAAAGAGGGAGGAGAGAAGGCATGGAGTGGGTTTTACACACATCACACCAATCAAATGAGCCCCTCTCCTCGCCCTTAAATGCACCGCGCAAAGGCGTAATGAGAGTTTACTCAATTCGCCATGGCAGAAGAGAGCAGCAGCGTCAGACGGCCAAACTTCTCCCAGGAGGAAACTGATGTTTTGGTCCGGGAGGTCCAGACCTCCACGGGCTGATGATGCAAAGGTAGCCTGGGAGGAGGTCACCACAATTGTAAATCAATGTTGCGTTTCTCTCGTGCGCGCTCTCTCTCTTTCTCTCTCGCAGTCTCACTCTGTTTCTTTTCTTTTGACTTTTCTAAGATGACAGATGCTGAATATATACTCCCTATCTGATGCTGTGGCTGTTTGTGGTTGGCTGAGAGGGATGTGAACTCATTAGTTTGCAGCTGTGTTAATCAAATCAGGTGCCAAAACGTGCCAAATGGTGCCAATCCCCTTTGATCTGACATCAGATGTGACGGGACAGTCGATATAGAGATACATTTATGTGCTGATTGCAGATAGTTGCATTGAATAGTGGTTTTTGTGGGTATTTATTGCATCGTTAATGTGCCTGATGTTCTGGAAACCTGCCTGTGAGGTTTTGGTGACGTGTGTGCACTGTCCGCCGGTCAGCCAAACTTCGGCTTACACCGGCTGCGCTCCCCCTGCGCTGACAGTAGACCTGGTTTCAGCTGGCGAGCACGAAACTGTCACTGCGCCAAGCTGGATCTGTCGACACCTCCCCCTGCTGCGCCGCCACACCCATCTCAGCGCACCTCGGTCTGCCAAACTACCAAACTGAGCGCGCCTCGGGTTGCGCTGCTCGAGACTAGCTCTGCACGGGGTTAGTCACCCTGCGCCACCCTGCGCTGCACCGGGAAACTAGAGCCCTATGTCTTCAAAACCAAGAGAGACCACCCTAAATCTGTAAAAAAAAAACAACAACAACAACAAAAAAAAAACAATAAATATATAAATGAAATAAAAATCTTAAAGACAAATCTGAATATTCAGTGTTTTAGTTATTAATTTCACTGTTATGCTGCTGTGTAAGAGTGACATAAAATATGGGAAAGCACAAGAAGTCCCCCTTAACAACAACTGATAGAGAAAATAACAGTAAATTATCATCAGTCTCATCTCTTAATCAAACCAATGAAGTTGGCTGTAAAAGCACCCAACGTTTATTTATTTTTTGTCATTTATCAGCCCCTCCAGGACTCTGTTGCAATGTTTAAGGCCACAGGCTAAGGCAGTTTGTTTCAGTGAGAATATGACTGCACTGATCTGCATTTGTGACTCATAGTACACTGAGGTTACCCTAACCTGTATATTTAATGTAACTCACCTTGATTCTTGAGCGCTCACAGTAGATGTGGGTGCAACAGCCTCTGTCATGGTGATTTGTCTTGTTTGATGTCAGCACATTTCAGACATTCTCTGGGTGCGTTTTGCAGTAATGTCATATTTATGTTGTTTGGTGTTTCAAAAAAATGGCGCACATGGTGCAAAACAAGTTAACCACTGTCACGCAGAACATCAGGGAGCTTCTTTGCATTGTCTTCAGCAGTAACTTTTATTGGTCAGGCTGAGACGTTCCTGCTTCTTC